>NC_133379.1:32177037-32206565 GCF_049309525.1 Garra rufa
CACTGGCGCTGTCCGTTTCAGCACTGGCGCTGTCCATTAGTTCCCGTTGAATTTCGGTGAATCCTTTGATGCTTTCCTGAGAAATGCACATGGGGGAATATTATGCATTCGAGTACGTTGAAAAAATGTACCAATGCACACGTTTTTTTTTTAAATGAACAGATTGAATGCCACTATGTACGAGTCTAAGGTGCGTCATTCACAAGGCAGCGTACAAAGAGCCGTGTAAATGTGATATTTTCTTTATTTATAGTCCCTCTCCTTCGGCGGAACATACCATGTTCGTGTATAACGATGAGAGGGGGAGAGAGCACGTCGTGTGACATAAAGGGAGCTGCTTTTTCTTCTCTTCCTCCCCACTGCACTGAGCGCGTTTGAGACAGCCCTGTCGGTTTAAACCGGGAGGACACCCATACCGACTTCTCAATGCAAAAAATAAAAGGGTAGCTAGAAGCAGGGGCGAGGGGAACGGAGGTAAAGCGAACGCTCTCGGTCGGTCTCTCTCTCTCGTTTTTATTACATGAATGAATGAATTGAGTAGTAAGGGACACGTACAAGGAAACACGCCTCCGCCTGGACCAAACGCGTTTGATATTTGACTTGTGTTCAATGGTACGTGTTTGCATCTGTGCATTTTCGGCGAAAACCAGAGTAGGACGTCTCATCCCGTCGTTTGAAACACTTCTGAAGGCATAGCAGCTGAAAGTCCTCGCGGTGAACATGGCAACTTTAACGAACGGACAGGTGGACGCCGCGGTGCACGGAGGAGCGGCCAGTACGAACGGGCTCGTGAACGGAATAAGCCACACGCACAGTCCCGCGAGCTGCGCCACCATTCCCATGAAGGACCACGATGCCATCAAACTGTTCATCGGACAGATACCCCGCAACCTGGACGAGAAGGACCTCCGGCCGCTCTTCGAGGAATTTGGCAAGATCTACGAGCTCACCGTGCTGAAAGACCGCTTCACGGGCATGCACAAAGGTACGTTTCGCTCCCAAGAGCAGTTTCACACTCGGTTCCTGTCACTAGAATGTCTTGATTTGCTTTGCCTCCGTTTCCATCAGAAATGACAGGCTTGGATGTACTGGCTGTTTTTAATGCATATATAAATGTCACACATGAAATGGTGTACTACGAAAGTTAAGCATCGATTGAGAATTGTTCCTTAGCCAACACGAAGCGAATTTTGTTTTTTGTTTTTACGCGAGCCTATTTTGAGGTTGGGGGGGGGGTCACACTTGAAATTGACGTATCTTACTCTGTGCTTCACACTGTTCATACTTCCTGGCTCAGTTGTTAATTTTGGATAGTCAGGTTTTGTGATCTAACGCTTTTATTTAAATATTAACGTTGGACAAATGCTACACACGACCTGTTTAATAACAGCTTGTACAGTGAAAAGTCGCTATGTAGAGCAAAATAATTTCGTCTATTCATCATTCTAGTTAACGCGTTTACCATCACTGTTCGACATTTTTAACTGTTTCCCATTCGACGTGGAAAGTTTTAGCGACTGTACAAAGCGCATGAATATTTAATGAGGTAAGAACTGAGGCGGTTTATGATTGGTGTCTGTTGCTAAACAACTCGCCATAACGTTTTAGTCGTTTTAGTGTAAGGTATTGTTTCGCTGAAGCGGCGCTAGCATAACCCAGGGTTAAAAGTAAAGCTAACCCCCTTCCAAAATGCAAGTGTGGAACATATACTTAACCCAGGGTTAAACTGGCCTTTACACAATTTTCAGAAAGATGTGAACCCAGGGTTAAGTGTAGTGTGGAAAGCCCTATAGAAGCTGTCTTGAGTCCATCTCACCTTGTAAGTCCATCAAAAATTTTCCATTGAGGCTTTTTTTTCTGACTACCTCTTTCTCTCTCTCTGTGTGTGTGTGTGTGTGTGTGTGTGTGTGTGTTCAGCTTTTGCCTACATTGTGCTGACTAGATCTTCAAGGAAAAGCCTGAGCTCTACAGGCTTTTCTGAGATTTGGTGAAGATGGAAAATATTATTAACTCAGTATTAAAACAATAGAAAGTCCCTAGAGATTGTGTTGTGTGCACACACAAAAAAAAAAATTTATGTTATCTGAAACAAGTAGCCTATTATCGTGATCGTGCAGGAACTAAAGGTAAATGGCAGCCGTCAAGACAATGAAAGAGTACATTATGAGCAAGGATAGGATCTGTGCTGAAAGGGTCTGTCCGGTAACCTCTTAATTGGGGTTGTGTAGTCGTGATTGTTCCTGTTCTATTGCTTCATAATAAAATATTAATTTATGTTGACAGTCCGCACAATAGCATTTCAGCATGGTGTGTTCTGGCAGTAACAGCAGCCGAACTATAATTACCTCCTGCTTATCTTCTCCTCGCCAGTTGGTGTCATACGCAGCAACTGGCGTCTCCGGTTAGGTTCGGCCACAACTGTGCCTTGTTTGTGCGCTTGTCGGCTCCTGCAGTGTGGTAATTACTGCTGAAGCGGTGTACCTGTGGTGTGTTCGGAAATATCAATTCCTGAAGCCCTCAGCCAGGGGTCCAAAGGGGGTCTCCCTAGGAACATCTTCCCAGGGGTGTCATTATTCCACAGGCTTGTCTAATTGATCCCCAACCCAGAGGACATTGTTTGGCTTTAGGGTCACATCGGTGGCTAATTTACCCATCCGACCCTAGGAGTCAAGGGACGAGCTGCATACCCCAGCCCCAGGGATGTAGTCCCTCTGTTGTAGTAAACAAAGCTGTCCTCTGTATGTGCCTAGCAAAAATGTGGTTTTGAGAAGCGGGTCTGGGGAGGGTAGGAGGTTATCTTTTATTAATAGCACCGCTGGAGTACTCCCCGTCCGGTGGTTAATCATGTTGCTCGTGAACTATGGGGAGTTGTGCCGGCTGATTCTAGGAACTGTCTCCTTCCTGCAATATATGGTCCTTTGTACTCAACCCCCACCCCTACCGCAGGGCCCCGTGTTCACTAGTGTGGTCGTCAGGCCTGCTTGGCTCCATGTTGTAACTGAGTTTAGGTACTCGTTCACTCGCTCTCCACAACATAAGCACTGGCGTCAGTGTCTCTCAAAATCCATTTCCCTTTGGCAGCGGTGCTGTTTCTCTCCATACCCTGGAGTACACCGAGGCCTGTCCGCTCTGGAGCTCTCGTTGCTTCAAGAACTTAATATGCTGTTTTGTAAAACTGACCTTTCCCTTCACTTTCAGAAAAAGTAGTACATTTATAACAGCTTGTCACTGGGGCTGTATTCTTAAAGGAATAGTTCACCTAAAATTATCATTATCATCATTTACTTACCATCATGTTGTTCCAAACCTGTATGCACTTCTTCTGTCAAACGTTAAAGAGGATATTTGTCTTAGTGGTTTTTTTTTCTTCCATAAAATGAAGGACCCAAGAGTTCAACCGAAGAAAGTAAGTCATACCGATTTGGAACAACTTGAGGGTTAGTAAATGATAACTGTGAACTGTTGCTTTAAAGTCGGCATGAAACAGAATTTGCAATCGAATTTCCCCTCTTCTGACGTATTTCTGAATGTAACGGCTTCTTGATTCAATCCATCGAGGATTGATTGGATCATTGTTTGCTGATTGCTGTGATCTCACGTCAGAGTGACAGCTTGCTGGATGGGAGGGATTAATCTCTCGTCCTCGTGCCTCATGTCATTGCAAGTGGAAGGGAATGCTTTTGATTAAACATTATGAGGGCACAGATAAACCATTTAAAATAAACACTGCAATGTGATTTTTGATTTCATGGTGACTTCTCCAGCGATCCTTCCAAGCCACATTTTTTTTGCCTCCCAAACAAATGGTTATTTGTTAAAGCTCCATAAATTCTTTAGTCCTACAGTTGTCTGCCCTCCTTGATCATTAACATGATCGCATTGTCTTGTTTCTCATCATTATAGGAAGTTCTCCATCTTGGCACTTCATCCGTCTCCACCTCCACCCACTTCCTCTCTTCACACGTTATCACCTCCTCCAGCCTGCTGCACGTCTCCGCCGTCTCTCCTCTCCCAATCATGCAATTTCTCTTTCCATTCACAGGCTAGAAGGGGTTTTGTCATCCATTTATTCACTCACTTACCCTCCCACACACATCGTTCAAGATTTACCATTACACTCCACGCTGAGATGAGGTCCTGAGAGCAGGTCTGTGGCTCTCTGTTGGGGTCTTAGGATAACAGAAACGGCAAAACCTCAAGGTTTTCAGTGCAAATATTGGTGTAAAAGCAGTTTCTGGCTTAAAGGCAGGATTTGGTGAGCCAGCATGGAGCATCTTGTCACATCCACCTCATGTTCGTCTTGCTGTTCCAAACCTGTATGACTTTCTTTTTTTCGATTTGGAACGGCATGAAAGTTATCAAAATGATGACACAATTTAAATTTTTGAGTGAACTAAACCTTTAATTGCTTGCGGTGCAGTTTTACTTTCTCAGATTCTAAAATCATTAGAAAACGATCCCACATCGTGCAGGTAAACACCAGAAGCGACCATCATGGAGAAGCGTGAGTGTTTGAAGTTGTGATGAGTGTAGGTGGAGAGGGAACACGTTTGATGCTATAAAGAAGCACGTAGGAGGAGACGCTGCGTTTTCGTACTGTGCAGCTGAATTCACGCCGTCTATTTTTGATAGTCATTATTCTCATGCATATGGTCTACTTTTGCGCTATGTTTTTGATATGCAGACGTGGGCACACATTTGATTTGGCCATGCTGGATCCGCATCTGGAACGATGACTGAATAAAGCACGATGCGTTTTATGTGTGGACTCTAATGAGACACTGAGCCATTCATCCTCATGCCTGAGCAGCCAAAGTAATGATTCTGTACATCAGTTATCTGGTCTTTAGACTCCTGTCTCCCGGGAGAAAGAGGCGAATATTACGACACTGGCTAAAGGACGGAGATCAGGAGAGTGATGGATTGAAAAATAGGAGAAACAAAACAAAAAGATGGATGTAAACAGACTAAAAGAGAGTTTAGCACAGGAATGGGCTTCAGTTTTAAACTGAGTAATGGAAGTAGACAGTGAAAGAGAGTTGGATGGAGAAAACCGGGTACTTGGGGCAGGCCTGAGCTGGGGGGAGTTCTTGAGTCCTCCAGCACTTTCATTTGGCTGCTCTGCGTGACTCAGCACAGCTAATAGAGGCCATTTGTACCGGTCACCAGCAGCTACAGGAAACATGCTGCGGACCGTAACGTCTTCTCCTTGCACGCCTTTTAGCGTAGGGGAGATTGCCTCTATGCATCGAATGACTGTCTCTCCTGGCCCACAGAGTCTGTGGTTGGGCAGTTAGCATTGTCTTGTTCAGCTGCAGTCTTTGAAAGGTGAACATTAAGTTTATTAAGATTCCTAACTTTAAAATATATAAGGTCCAAGGTGATTCTTATTTTCAGACACTCGTGTTTTGACGGTCCAAACAAGCCCTCCTTGAAAAATGTACGAGTGCGAATGTTTTCCATCGGGGTGAGACTGTGTTAACCTCGAAGAAAATTCTGTTTCTGGGCAACCTAAACCTGAGTTTCTGGGCAGGATTTTTCCAAAAGACAATTGGATGTCCTTGCCGGAGAAAGAGAAACGCTGGGTTTTTCCTCCTGCGGCTTGGTGTTAATTCAGCTCGCGTCCTGGACTCACTATTGCATTGCTGTTGCATCATCTGCACACACAGCGTTTCTCTTTTTTTTCCTCTCTAGCTCGTTTGGATCTGCAGATGTTCCGAGCCTCGGCCCATCCCAAATCCTCTCTAGCCTCTAGTCTCCAATCGCTCATCCCCACCGAGAAAGCGCAGACAAGCTCCCGCTTCGAGTGCGGTTTCCGCACAAATTGATCGATGCGACTGTTTTGTTTATGAGCGTCGCGGAGGTCGCAACTTGTCGCCTTCTCAATAGGCGGCACGTCTGCGTTGAATACAAGTAGCATAGGCGGCACGAACATGCATGTAAATATGAAAGCAGGCCCATTTTCAGGCAGACAGTTGAGAGGGTGGCAGAGGTGTTTTTGTCCAGTGTTATTTGAGGTGATCGCCACAGAGGTCGGCCATCGAGAAAAAAGATAGTTACTCAAGGTGAGCGATGACTTGCCGATGAAAGAGAGGGAAAAGGAAAACCTGCGTGTGTTTGGAGTTCTACAGGATAGAGGTCCTGTCTTGTGCTGGCCCTTATTAACTAGTGTGACCCTGTCTGAATTGGGCCAAAATGCAACCATTTTCTCACACCTCGAGGCATTTTAAAACTCATCTCGGTTCTTTCAGTCGTTCAGACCGCATGGAGACTTGTTTATGTGCCACAGCTAATCCCAGAACGCTCATCTCATGAATTTCATCTGTATCTCTCATAACTCTCAGTCAGATAGCTGTGTTGCGTTAGGCCGTGTAAACTTTTAAACTGGAAATAATGGCGTTTGGCAGAGGCGATTTAGTTTCTAAATTGAAAACTATGCAAATATGCTACGCTACGCAGCTTTTGCAGGCTTCCTAAAATTTTATCCTGCAAGATTTATGTCCGGCGTAATGGCCTTGTTGTGTTTTCATATATTTAAATAGCGAGACTCGAAGAGCAAGGCAGGGCTAAACTGGGTTCAGCCTTAAAAGTTTTATAAGGTTTAGCTGTAATTTCATATAAACTGTGCCGATGAAAAGCCCGAGGCCACACCCCCCTCTGCGGCACGCTGGTTTTATCTCGCCCTGCCTGTGAATCACAATTTTGATTTAAGAAGCTCCGGAGCCTTGCAGTGTTCTGACAACTCTAGCGAAATTAATAGTTTCTGTTTTCAAACTAGTTGCATCATCTAAGTGTTATTGTGGTGTGTGTGTATGTGTGTGTGTGTGTGTTAAATATTTAAAGGCTCTAGGAGTGATATGTGCACTGCTGTCTAGGCAAGGCTAAGAAAAGGTGTCATTATACCCAAACTACAGCCTATTTTTTGAAAACATTAAATATTTATATGATATCATATTTATATATATAACTAGATTATATAGATTTCATTATATAGGCTCTTTTTTTAGTTTGCTGCATTTGACGTCACACCTCCACAACATTTCCTATGACACTTGAGTGATTTGGTGACTGGCTCAAATTCTCTGTTTGCCCATGAGCAAAGAGAAAAGCATGCAGGTTGTATAAGTCTGGAATGAATAGAAATTTTCTCCAGGTATTATAGCGTTTTTAGGCAATAACCTAATTATTCCCATGATTGCTTATTTTCTCCTTCAGCTTTCACATCTCCACTCTGCGAGCAAACTACAAATCTAATGCTGACCACATTGTCATTGTAATTTAACATTTAATGATTTTTTTAAATTCATCGTACACAATGCGTTCTGAGAATCTGCGCAGCATCCATCTTGTTAAAAATACACCAGCATGCTCTTTTTTGTCTGAGCCCTTTGCATCATTTGAAATTCTTTTTTTCTCAATATGTGAAGCGTTACCTATTTGTTAGTCTAATGATGCTGTATTCAAACTCCATTAATTAGCAGAGTGTGCAGAGAATGGTTAGGTAGAGAACTAAAAGCAGACAAAAGCCTAGGTAATAGCTTAGATCATTTTCATTGTATGGACTGATTTAAGCAAGCAACATTTTAATTACTTTTTGGTGGAGACGAGCACAAAGGAGGAGGAAAAGAGAGTAAACTATTTGGGAAGGAACGAAGGGGCTGTGTACTGTTAATCATCCCTCTGTCTTGTTTTTATAGTGGTTTGTAAATTGGGCTTCACTGACGCTGTAAAATGACAGTGAACCTGGTTGTTAGACTAGCTGTTGGTTGTTCGGCTGTGAGCAGGTTTAGACAGGCTTTTTTGCATTTTATCATTGATTTTTAGGAAAAAGCTGCAGAATTGTGATAAATGGAGCTGAGAAAATAAATGGTAGCTGAACACATTAGCCAGATGTTGAACACATAAGGGCAGGAGTGCCATTCACTTTTTTGTTTTGTTTAGTTTTCTTTTCTTTTGTCTTGTTTTGGTTCCTTTTTTTGCTTTTTGTTTTGTTTTTGTTTTATGTTGTTAGATTTTGTATGCATATGTTTGGTTTTGTCCTGGTCACATCTTTTCCTTGGAAAGACGAATGAAAAAAAAAATATCTTCTTGATTGTTTGATGTGTTTGTCTAGTGGTATAATTAGTTTTTTTGTTCTTTTTGTTTGTTTGTTTTTGTCCTGGTCATGTCTTTTCTTTGGAAAGACAAAAAAATCTCTTGTTGAATGTTTGATGTGTTTGTCTAGTTGTTCATTTTAAAATCCTATATATATCTGGCATAATCGTGTAATTTTCAATATGTCCTTTTTGTTGAGGGCAAAAAAAAAAGAATCTCTTGTTGAATGTTTGATGTATTTTTCTAGTGGTATAATTTTCAAATCATATATATATATATATATATATATATATATATATATATATATATATATATGGCATAATGTGTAATTTTCAATATGTCCTTTTTGTTAAAGGCATTTTTTCATTATAAAAAAACATTTTAGCTTTACAGACCTATTTTTACAATTTTTGTAACATTTCTATTTTATATATATATATATATATATATATATATATATATATATATATATATATATATATATGGCATAATGTGTAATTTTCAATACATCTGTTAAACTTACTGACTCACCCAACGTACAAAACTAAATACTACTACTTCCTGCAGTGTACAAAACACAGAAAGTCAAATAAAATCCTGCGATGAACAGATGAAACAATATTGCATGGGTCAGTGATAGCATGAGTGCGCACAGTGTGGCAGAGTTACGGGCCCGTAATGGTTCTTTACTTTCTACAACACTCAACCACCATTTCCGTGTAAACAACAGCCTGCGTGTGTATTTATTTAAGCGTGTGTGGTAGCTAAAAACAACCTGGTGCTTGGTTTCAGCTTGGGTTTATTATACTTTCTCATCTTCTTATACATGACTAAACCAACATTTGTTTATGTCATATTGAATAGTCGGATAGATTAGCTATATTAAGCATAATTTGTCTTTTCTTTTTGACAGAAGCAGAAGTTTTGTGAACTACATGTCAGAACAGCCATCCGTCTGTATTTTTATTATTTGGAGAACTTGCCACACAGTACGGCTGTACTGACACAAGGTGTTCTCGTACCTATGCTAATGTACCATCTTGTGCTGAGCCGTATTGAGATTTATCATGCAGGGTTTGATAAAAAAAAAAAAGCAGGGTGTGTGGAAACTAGTCATTTTTAGAGAAGCAGGAGGGCATTGTGGTATACGTGAGGGTGCAGGATACGCTTCGTCTGCAGTCAGAGGAGATCGAGATGGTGATGTGATACCGGGCCGACTCCAGCGTGTGGAGATTGCAATGTTTATGCATGCAGCATATACGCAGTACATGCGTAAGTGTATATGTGTAGCATTTAAAGTAAGTTGTGTATTTCTAGTTTTCTCATGGTTTGGAGTCACAGCGTTGTTTGATACAGAAGTGATTTGACGACGCTCACGTACCCTAAGAAAAACACGTAATGACTCTGGAACAACCCCCTATTAAACCATTATGAGATTATAATTAGCTTGACGTCTACTGAAACAGTCTATTTGTTATTCATAGGGGACTACGATTTTTTTATTGAGGCATTGTTAACAAATAAATCCTCATTAGTGATTTTCCCACTCAGTGCTATTGCATGTAAATAGGATTGTAATGTCATGATATTTATTGGAGTGAAATGCTCTCGGCTTAAGACGTTTAAAGACCAACCGGACTGAACCTTTTTGTTCATGCGGTTGCTTGTTTTTTTTTTAAATACAGCTTTTGATAGGGCTGTGTGTTATAATATTTTTTAAAATATCACACGATATTATCATTAATGGGGAAGAAAATGCTTTTCAACCATTTGTTAGACTTTGTGAATGAATTTAAACCTGTTTCTCACTATTAAACTCCCTAAAGTAAAAATTTCCTTACATTCTGTGTTTTATATTGAATTTTTTCTGGATTCTGTGTTTTATAATTCAATACAAATGTATCATCAAAATTGTGTCTAGTGAAATGAATAAATAAAACTTGAATCAGTTTACTCAATCTTTGTTATTATTTGTCAAATAATATGCTGCAAAACAGAACTTTATAAAGTAAAACATTTACTGGTATATTCTTTAAAAATAAGAGAGTCATTATTGTTACATTGAGAAGTACATTTTAGTATCCAATAGTAATATAGTTACTATTTAACGATAACGTAATTAATAGTAATATAGTTAATATACTGTAAAACATACTTTTGACAGGAGTGAAAAGCTTGTGAAGTGAACTCTTAGATCAGCTTCACTTGGACTGTTCATATATATTGAGACGTGTTATGGAGTTTGTGTAGTATATGAAACTATGCTACACACAGCATATGCAGACTTATGTTTATGATTTATGACCATTTTTATTTATTTTTTTTAACCTTAGGAAATCTTACAGGCTGTTTAGAACTAAAAAGATTGTTGTTTTGCCTGTACTGTATTTTCAGTCTGTCTGGAAATTTTACATAATTTCATTTTTACCAAATTCTGTGTTTTCCATTCATTTTCTGGATTCTATTTCTGGTAAATACATTTTGGTAAATAATTTCTGTTAAATATAAATAATTTTATTAGTAAGAGTAGTAGTAGTAGTAGTGTCATTACAATAATTTTTTTTTTTTTGTAGAAATGGTAAAATGCATACTAATTGACTCTCAGAGCAGTTCTAGAGATGTTTGTGTTAATTTACTCATATATTGAGGCAGCAAAGGCTGAAAACACCAAAAGTATTACACAAGCTTCAGTAATGAAACCTCGTATTTGTGCCATTCATTCACACAGAGTTATGCAGAACATGCAGGATTCACATTTAAATAGTATTTTTGCAGCTTAATATTCACAGACACTAGTCCATATCACATTTTGTTTTAAGTGTACTGACCTACTTTTGATTTATTCATCCAAAATTCCACATTATACAGTAAATTTTATTTTTATGACTGTCCGCGTTTTCATAGGGCCTTACATTTATCTTCCAGCCATACTTAAAGCTATAGTACCTAAAAGACTTTGAGTAGCCAGCCATTATCTTAGGTTTAAATGGCTAAAACAGACCTTAGGAAATCTTACAGGCTGTTTAGAACTAAAAAAGTTGTTGTTTTCCCTGTCTTTTCGGTCTATAAGGAACTAAAAAATTCAGTGTTGTGGAGTTCAGGGTTAGTTCAACCCTGCTCATTAATTTGCTGCCATCAGAGTGACTGAAAAAAAAGGACCAGACTTGTCAGGTTCTCACACTTGTCATTTCATCATCCATGAATTAAAAGTGCATGAAGTTTGCTTTTCAAATGGAGGTGAGAACTGGAGCAATTGCAGGCGTCTGTAAAGGTTTGTTTTGGGAATTAGGCGAATATATGAATAAGTTATGGCTTTCTTGTTTTTTTGAGAGGAAGGGGAGGTCAGCCGAATGCTGCGGGGACTAAACTCAAGGATCTGAAGTTGCAGGTTGGATTTCACCGTCCATGGCGGTTTAAAATGTGCAGAGCCTACTTTCCGAAGCAGAAAATCTGTATTTCATGCCCAAAATAGGCATTAAACCTGCACTGAAAGTGATGCCACGAAAAGCCCCGATGCTTTAGAAGCCCCTGCGTCGAAATACCTGCGACATAACATTTGCTCATGAATTTTAATATGTTTGGGTTTAGTGGGGGGACCTTCATTTGCAAGAATGCACGAGAGAGCACGATAAAGACGGACGGCTGGATAAAAGAGAAAGGGACCGGGTAGAAAGAGAGAACAGGGGAGTCCCTGAGACAGATGTCACCCTCACCGCAGATTGATGGCTCTTGGCCGGTTTCCACACCAAGCTTTGACCTCACTGTCCTTTGCAGTAATTTATAGGTGGCGTTTTTAAAGATTTAAGCACTATTTTGTGGCCATCATGGCCTCGGACAGAGAACGACCTTCTAATGCAGGGTCGCAGTCGGTCCAGAGCTAAAAATGAGCCCACCTGCACCCGTGCGGATCTGACGGTGTGGTTCTGAATGTGTGCATTTGTTGTTGTACGTATTCTCACAGGCCAGCCTGATTAATTAAAATCCCTGTTTGTTTTGGGGATGTGGATTTATTTTGAATGTACAGTGTGAGTTTGTGTGACATTCAGGGGAATAACTTTCAGCTTGAAACGTGGAGTGGAAAGAGGACATGCAGGGAGACTAGACACCCTGCGCAGCTTTTGGCTGTGTGTCCGGTGGACCCAGCTGGGTCTGGTGTTGGCTGAGGTGTATGAGAGGCCCTTATGTCTGCAGCAGTGGCAGTGATCTGGGGGGGGAGCCTCTCTAGCACATCATCAGTCATTTGCAATTTAATGGCCCCAGAGATCACCCTTTCCTCACCCCACCAGCTTATTAGCAGAGGTTTTAAAACATAATCTCAAGTAAATCTACTGCCCGATCCTTCCTCTTTTAAGATGTCTGGCCAGTGGAGTCCACCAGGGCGGCGCTAAAAAATAAAAAATAAAAAACAGCACTTGTTTATTCTTACATTTTTCAGATCTTTATAATAACTGAAGAAGGCTATCTTTTGGCATTCCCGTTTATCTAAATGGATAAAATAGACATTTCACAAGTGCACAGAAAATTTCTAAGAGCCTCCAAAAATAATCTTCTATAATATAATGCAATATTTGTGATTTATCTTTATTTGTTTATCTTTATTGTTATTATTAAAGCACAGCTTTTGATGAAAAGCAGAAAGGCGTATTTTAGAATTATAATCTATTTTTCTGTCTATCGTTCTATCTGTTTATCGCTCTGTTTATCTGCTGTTCTGTTTATCTATCGTTTTATCATTCTATCATTCCATTAATCCATCTTTCGTTCTATTATTCCATATCTATCTATCTATCTATCTATCTATCTATCTATCTATCGTTCTATCTATCTATCGTTCTATCTATCTATCGTTCTATCTATCGTTCTATCGTTCTATCTATCATTTTATCATTCTACCATTCTATCATTCCATTAATCCATCTTTCGTTCTATTATTCCATATCTATCTATCTATCTATCTATCTATCTATCTATCTATCTATCTATCTATCTATCTATCTATCTATCTATCTATCTATCGTTTTGTCTGTTGTTCTATCGTTCAGTCTATCATTCTATTGTTCTCTTTTATTCCATTCATTCATCCATCCATCATTCTGTCATTGTCATTCTCTTAATCTGTCTATCTATCTATCTATCTATCTATCTATCTATCTATCTATCTATCTATCTATCTATTTATCTATCTATCTATCGTTCTATCATTTTATCATTCTACCATTCTATCATTCCATTAATCCATCTTTCGTTCTATTATTCCATATCTATCTATCTATCTATCTATCTATCGTTCTATCGTTCTATCTATCGTTCTATCGTTCTACCATTCTATCATTCCATTAATCCATCTTTCGTTCTATTATTCCATATCTATCTATCTATCTATCTATCTATCTATCTATCTATCTATCTATCTATCTATCGTTCTATCGTTCTATCGTTCTATCTATCGTTTTATCTATCGTTCTATCTATCTATCTATCGTTTTGTCTGTTGTTCTATCGTTCAGTCTATCATTCTATTGTTCTCTTTTATTCCATTCATTCATCCATCCATCCATCATTATGTCATTGTTATTCTCTGTTAATCTATCTATCTATCTATCTATCTATCTATCTATCTTATCTAGTCTATCTATCTATCTATCTATCTATCTATCTATCTATCTATCTATCTATCTATCTATCTATCTATCGATCGTTCTATCTATCGTTCTATCGTTCTATCTATCGTTCTATCGTTCTATCGTTCTACCATTCTATCATTCCCTTAATCCATCTTTCGTTCTATTATTCCATATCTATCTATCTATCTATCTATCTATCTATCTATCTATCATCTAATCTATCGTTTTGTCTGTTGTTCTATCTTTCAGTCTATCATTCTATTGTTCTCTTTTATTCCATTCATTCATCATCCATCATTCTGTCATTGTTATTCTCTGTTAATCTATCTATCTATGTATCTATCTATGTATCTATCTATCTATCTTTCTATCTATCTTTCTATCTATCATTCTAAACATTAAATCATATTAATTTCTTTGAAAAAAAATGATTTGATTCTGTTTTGAAACATTATTTTTTATTTTTTTTTGTCTTAGATATTAGACTCTTTATCTATTCATCAAGAAATTGGTATAAACACAGTGTACTTTTGCTTTGTTTCTTTTTCTAGCCAAGCATCTTTCATTAGTTTCAATTCATGGCTCTTTTTTCCCTTGAGACCCCCAGTCGATTCAGACATATTTAGACCTGTCTGGAGATAGCAGGCTACATTATAGTTCTCCACGGAACATTATGGCTTCGTAATAATGTCCCAGGCTTTGATGACACTGATAACTACAACTGACTAAAAAATGCTGTTTTTAGCAGGCAAATTATCTAGTCTATGCAAACTACTCTCTTATTTAATTCCCATGTCATGCCCACGTGTAGTTGCACGCTGCTTCACTACCTCGGATGCCCTGCCCGAGGGCATTAAATTCACAAAAAAGCTTTGAAATTGAAGCTCTGCATTCCTACTTATTCAAAAAGAGAACGATAGCGTTGGGTTCCTCTGCCAAACGGATAAATATGACGAGTTGTGAGGATTGTAGAAACGCTTTCCACCGTGGGCCTCCTCACCCTGAGCAGCTTAGCTGTCCTCTTTTTAAAAGAGCGAGGAACATGGGTATCAGCGTGAAGCAGCCACGAGGGCCTTCGCAGCGTGCGGCCGTGTGCATGTGCAGGATTTTAGGAGAGCAGCCATAATGCTCGGTTTCCTGCAGAGAGTCAGCCCGACTTCCTGTCTGGGCCGCGCTCGCGTTGGAAGCAACATCGAGTGCGCGTTTGATAAAACGTTGTCTGTTTACAAATCCTATTATGCGCGTTTGGCGTGTCCTTGGAGTTGATTGCCGGCCCATGTTAGCTTTAGTAAACGTCTTAATTGCGTTAAATGGGTAGAAAAGCTGGGAGATTAGAAGCCATTAATGAGCGTTGTGTGAGCGGGCGTATTCCCGGGATGGCACTTTTGTCGGGTTGGCAGGCGAGAAGGGAGAGAGTATGCCAGCGTCACCTTGAAACTCGAAAACACTGGAGAAACAGGTCATTGTGTCTCTGCTGAAAAGAGGTACACATCGCTCTCTCTCGCTTTCTCACTCGCTCTCTGCACCCTTTACAATCTTGTTGGATTCTCTCTCTCCCTCTCGCTCTCCCTTTCCATCTGAACAGTAGATAAGCTCAGTGAGGGAGAGTTTAAAGGACTCTCCATTTGTGTATAAATAGCTTAGGATGAATTATTGAGGGACCCAGGGTTACTAATAATCCCCCTGGACCCATCCGACAATGACATAGAAGATAGAGGGAAAACAATTACACAGGGTATCTCCTGAGGAGGACTGGGTGGAAGGATGGAGGAGGAGGAGAGGGGGGGGGGACGCAGACGAAGACGCCGCAGAAGCCCCTCACCGGCTTCCCGTCTTGGCTAATAAAGCCAATTAAGTCGGTAGAATCAATGGGCATGCGAGCAGTCCCGGAAAGAGGAAGCATAATGATTCATGTCCTCCGCCCGGAACGTCCCGTCCCTTTTGTCCACACGGCCAGGAGGACAGCGGGACACTGACGGGATGAGACAAGGGGACCGCGGGGGAATATTAAGGAGCTGTTTGTGTCTGCCGGTGTCAATGCAAGGACGGCACCGAGAGGTTGAGAGGTGCAGACAGACAGGCCGGTCACCGTACCACGCTTTCAGCAGGATGGACTCTACGCTCTAGTCTGTCTGCGCTTCAGACTTGTGCACGCCCTAAAAGCGTTCAGAGAGTTCAGAGTAGAGCCGGACCACTGAGGCACTTTTATGTGACTAGGGTTGATTTAAAAGTAACATGTTTGAAATTTGTGTTCTGTTTTATTAAAGGGGTTTTAATAAAATATTTCTGCGTGTGCAGTAGATGCAGAAGTACGAACTGTAGTTTTCACAACATGTTTTACGTCATCCTGCGGACTTTTGGCAAATTGTGATATATTGGTGCAGGTAACATTAGGGGTGGGCGATATGATCAAAATCTTATATCACCATATGAGTCATTTTATTTCACAATAATGATATATATCACAATATAGTTATTTTTTGCTTCATATAAGGTCTTTATGTACCATAGAAATGTCAGTTCTTGTCACCAATGTCAACTAATACTAGCCTAAAATAACTCAAGCTCACTAAAGACAACTAAACAGTCAGTGATTAAAAAAGAATGAGAAACTAATTACAAGCAATAGGATAAAAAAACTACAGTATAGAACAAATAAATAAGAAATGCTGCATATATGTGACCCTGGACCACAAAACCAGTCTTAAGTCGCTGGGGTATATTTGTAGCAATAGCCAAAAATACATTGTATGGGTCAAAATTATTGATTTTTCTTTTATGTCAAAAATCATTAGGAAATTAAGTAAAGATCATGTTACATTAAGATTTTTTGTAAAATTCCTACTGTAAACCTATCAAAATGTAATTTTTGATTAGTAATATGCATTGTTAAGAACTTAATTTGGACAAATTTAAAGGTGATTTTCTCAGTATTTAGATTTTTTTGCACCCTTAGATTCCAGATTTTCAAATAGATGTATCTCGGCCAAATATTGCCCTATCCTAACAAACTATACATCAATAGAAAGCTTATTTATTGAGCTTTCATATGATGTATATATCTCAGTTTTGTAAAATTTAACCTTATGACTGGTTTTGTGGTCCAGGGTCACATATTGTATAAAGTAATCAAATGTATAAAAAATGTATTGTGTTTACACAACTTCTTATTAATGTTATAAAAGTGATTAGTGACTAAGTCAAGAGCAGTGAGAGATTTTCTCTTTTGTTGTTTGATTTACGTGAATGACAGACAACAGGAATATTAAACTGCTGTCACTTTAAGAGCTTCCTGGATCCAATATACTGTTACACGTGTCTTCTTTCTCAGCTATTTGCTTTCACTTAAGACCTAAATTCCGGATTTAACAAGGATAATTGCAAAGATGGGCATTTTGACACATACAAGTGTGTATTTAACTGTTCAAGGTCTATAAAGCAGCAGAAAACTGTCTTCATGTATATACACATATGTGACCCTGGACCACAAAACCAGTCTTGAAAAAGTCTTAAGTAGCAATTATAATTATCGTCTTTTCTTTTATGCCAAAAATGATTAGGATATTATGTAAAGACCATGTCCCATGAAGATATTTTGTAAATTTCCTACCGAAAATATATCAAACTTAATTTTTGATTAGTAATATGCATTGCTAAGAACTTCATTTGGACAACTTCAAAGGTGATTTCCTTACTATTTAGATTTTTTTTGTTTTGTACCCTCAGATTGCAGATTTTCAAATAGTTGTATCTCAGCCAAATATTGTCCTATCCTAACAAACCGTGCATCAATGGAAATCTTATTTATTATTATTTATTCAGCTTTATTCAGGGGATGTAAAAAAATCACTGCTGATTGTGTTTCAGTGGCTTAAAATCACTTGTTTTTTAAACACAATGCTTAAAAACGTGCAAACGATAAGTTTTCATGACCACATAGCACAGCAACGTCATGTGAGCGTGTAACCGTGATTGAGACGATAGTCCAAAATCTCTACCAGTTGACAGATTTCTACTGGTTAATCATGTCTACCAGTATATCACCCACCCCTAACCCTATGTAACATGGAAAAATGATTACATTGTAACAATACAAAACTGGTTAAAATCAGCAAACTAACCTCTTCAGATAACATTAAAATGTTTTATCATTTAATTTTTTAATGACTTTTATGTATAGACTTTTAGCATTAACCTTTAATCTTAATCTGGTCAAATCCATTATAAAAATGTGAATCAATAAGTATTTGAAAACCATAATGATTTATTTTAATTTAAATAGTAACAGACCATTTCAACAGTAATTGTGTGAAAATAATCAAGGTAAATATCAGTGAGCAGACTATTTTGTGATCGTTTATGTAAAATTATTATTTAATTGTGGATAGGATGGATAAAATCCTGCGAAATTAGCCTTATCAAGACGAGTTGGATATTGTCCAAAAATGTTTAAAATGCCATTTATTCCTGTGAATTTTCAGCATCGTTACTCCAGACTGCAGTGTCACACGATCCATCAGAAATCATTTTAATAAGAAACATTTCTTATTATCAGTGTTGTAAACAGATGTTCTGCTTCAGTTTTGTGGAAATCATTTGATGAATATAAAGTTCAAAAGAACAGCATTTAATTGTGGATAAAAGTGTGACGTTTGATCATTTGATAGCATCCTTGTTGAATAAAAGTATTAATTTCTTTAAAGGCAAAATCTTACTGATCCTAGCTTTTGAAAGGTAGTGTATGCGACAGTTCTTGTCAGTTCTCACTGAGCATTTTGAGGTTTGTTTAGAAATTAGGAAAAGTAGGGAAAAGTGTCTGCTGGACTGCTATTTGTCAAATATTGCATAGCGACATTGTGTTTTAATAAAAGATTTGCAAGAACCGCAAGTGGTCAATCACTTGTCAACCACATTGTACATTCAGCTTTGTTATAAGAGTTATGCCTTTGAAATATTCAGTACTTCATTTAGATGGAGCACAAATCTGACCAAAAAGTCAAAGGGTTGTCTGCAGAACTGAAAGCGTGCACAGTAATTTAAAAGAGTTTTTACTTTGTCACAGAATAACCTAGTTTAATGCCAATAGTCAAAAGTTTGATTTATAGAGCAGATTGTAACAAAACAACCGTGACTGAAAACTTTCAGTGCTTTCAAGTCCCAGAAGCTCACTCCAAACTCTGACCCTGCCAGTGGGAAGGTTGGTTTTAAACCACTGCGAAATTCGGCATTACCGGTTTGATTAGTCTTGTGACTTGGCAACACATTTATAGAAGCCTTGACTTTACCGCCTTCCTGCATGACATCTCGCTAACAAGCTCTCGGTATTAAACACGCTCCCTCACGTCTTTGCTCTAACAATACTACGGGTATATTTGGTAAGCCAAAGATATTTTCTGCCCTCTTTTAGTGCAACCTTCAGTTCTTGTATTTCAGAGCCTGGCTGACGGGCTTATCCTTGATACTTCTGCGCTGCCCACAGAGCCGGGATGTAATTGACTGTCCACTTCTGAACACCACACGGCTGAATTTTCTATTATCTGCCCAAAAGGTGATGTAAATTCAATTCAAAAAGACTTGGTAGAATTAAGCAGTGTGTGCGTGTGAAAAAAGACTAAGATAGAGAGAGAGAGAGAGAAAAAAAAAGACTTGGCTTATACTGTAGATCGGATGTAGTGTAGATGGAAAATAGTTTGCGTCTCTTTGTATGTTGTACATTGTGTGTGGTTATGTGAGCAAACATGTTGATTGTGAGACTGTTAACACACACATGAGCTTGTTTGGGTATTAGGGAGTGTGGAGCTGTATTTATTGCGTACTGTAGTGTGTGTGTTCATACTGTCTCTGGGTCCTTTGGGAGTGTATGGAGTAGGGGGGACTGTGTCCTAATGATGCGTTTTCTACACCATTGATTCAGTAGCTCTGCTCCACAGTAAATCCTTCACATGCAACACATTAGAGCCCAGGCTTTTTCCTCCGCCAATCGATTCGCAGAACTTACTGCTGTTCCTCTTTTCTCCCGTCCTCCGGTCAGCGCTCGTCTCGGCTTTCCTTTCTTTTATCCCTTTCTCAAGAAAATTAAAGTTTTGTTTTCTTTCTTACCTTCTTTCTTCCTTCCTTTTTCTGCTTTCTTTTTATTTTCCTTTCCTTTCTTTCTTTCTTTTTTCCTTTTTCTTCTGTCCTTTTGTTCTTTCTTTCCTTTCTTTCTTCTGTCCTTCCTTTCTTTCTTTCTTTCTTTCTTTCTTTCTTTCGTCTGTCCTTTCTTTCTTTCTTTCTTTCTTTTTTCTTTCGTCTGTCCTTCCTTTCTTTCTTTCTTTCTTTCTTTCTTTCTTTCTTTCTTTCTTTCTTTCTTCCTTTTTCTTGTTTTTCCTTCATTTCTTTATTTATTTCTTCCTTACTTTCTCTTTCTTCTTTCCTTACTTTCTTATTTTCTTTCTTTCTTTTTTCTTCTACCTTTCTTTCTTCCTCACTTCCTTGCTTTCTCTTTCTTCTGTCCTTCTTTCCTTTCTTATTTTCTTTCTTTCTTCTGTCCTTCCTTTATCTTCTCTCCATCCTTCCTTCTTTCTTTCTTTCCTTCCTTTATTTACTTTCTTCCTTCCTTCCTTCCTTCCTTCCTTTCTTTCTCTTTCTTTCTTTTTTCTTTCTTTCTTCCTTTTTCTTGTTTTTCTTTATTTCTTCTATCCTTCCTTCCTTTCTTTCCTCTCTCCATCCTTCTTTCCTTCCATCCTTTCTTATTTTCTTCCTTCATTCCTTTCTTTCTTTCTTCTGTCCTTCCTTTTTCTTTCTTTCTTCTCTCCATCTTTCTTTTCTTCCTTCCTTCCTTCCTTCCTTCTTTTCTTCTTTCCTCCCTTCCTTCCCTTCTTTCTTATTTTCTTTCTTTCATTCTTTCTTTCTTTCTTTCTTTCTTTCTTTCTTCTGTCCTTCCTTCCTTCCTTTCTTACTTTCTTCCTTCCTTCCTTCCTTCCTTCCTTTCTTTCTTTCTTTCTTTCTTTCTTTCTTTCTCTTCTTTCTTTCTTTCTGTCTTCCTTTTTCTTGTTTTTCCTTCATTTCTTTCTTTTTTCTTTCTTTTTTCTTTTCTTTTTCTTTCTTCTTTCCTTTCTCTTTCTTCTGTCTTTCCTTCCTTTCTTATTTTCTTTCTTTTTTCTTTTACCTTGCTTTCTTTCTTCCTCCCTTTCTTGCTTTCTCTTTCTTCTGTCTTTCTTTCCTTTCTTATTTTCTTTCTTTCTTTTGTCCTTCCTTTATCTTCTCTCCATCCTTCCTTCTTTCTTTCTTTCCTTCCTTTCTTATTTTCTTCCTTCATTCCTTTCCTTTGTTTCACCTTTTACGTTTACGTCCTTTCCTTTTGTTTTGTTTTGTTTTCTTTTCTTTTTTCCTTTTCATTTCATTTTTAATATGCTCACAAAGGCAGTCATATTAAAACAGTAATATTGCAAAATCTTTGAATAAATCTTTGAATGTTTTGCAGTCATTGCTGTAGTCTTTAGTGTCACATGTTCCTTCAGAAATCATTCTAATACTGTATGTTGATTTGCTGCTCAAGAAACATTGTGTTGCCCTGCTTAATATTTCTGTGGAAACCGTGCTACTTTTATTTTCAGGATGAGTAGAAATTTGAAAACAATAGCATTTAAAATTTTTGGTAACAAAGTAAAAGCCTTTTGTGTCACTTTTGATCAATTCAAAGCATCCTTGCTGAATAAAATTACTTTAAAAAAAAAAATCCTACTAACCCATAACTTTGATCATAGTGTATGTCATGTCATCAGGGAGTTCAGCTCATATGGCATCTCAAGGTTCTTTCTCATCAGGGATAGTCGCCAGTAGGAATGTAGCATGGGGAATCCAGGTTTAGTATTAAACCCTATTAGAAATGCATCCACCGACCCCCTGAAATATATTCCCTCACACTACCACTTCATTCCACTGGAATAATATCACTCAAGGAGAGGACTCATTAGTCCCAGAAACAGCTCCTGAATATTTAAGGCCTATTTTATTGAATCAAAAAAAGAGAGCTTGACGTGGTTTCGGCACAGTAATTGAAGATCTCTCGCTCTCGTTTTTTTCTCTCTCTCACTTTCTCTCTCTCTCTCAGATTACTCTCTGAGCTCATATTGCTGTCTTCAAAGTGCATTTTTATTTAATCAGGGGTTTACTGCTTCCAATTAAATATTTTAAGAAGACATGTTGTGTGGATGTGGGGGCAGGGCAAGGCGGAGCGGCGCAAAGGTGTCCTGGAGTTTTTCAGGAGACCTTGAATCCTCAGACCTTTAGAGGACAGTTTATTCAAATTACTCAAGGTCTACTGGGATACTCGTGTTAAAGGAAGGAGGGGGAACTTTGGGAATTCGGTACCTTTGCTCAATCTCTACCACCGTGAAAGCGATACGCACTTTTGCAGACACACTTGACAGGCACAGCGACTGAAATGACATGAACAAACATGACAGTGCTCGGACACACTTTTTGGAACAATAAATGTTTGATCAGCACATATTGATTTGAACACACACAAACCGCAGCTGGAAATGTCTCAGCTTACATTGCTTGTGTGTGTGTGCCACTTTCTTTGGTGGTTGTTTTTGGTGCATGAGTGATTATTGCCAAAACTGTCTTGGGTTATTGCCCTCACAGAACTTTTGAAGATGGATGCTTTTTTTTAGCCAGATGATCAATTGGATTATTTGCAGTGGCAGGTATAAGTAATGACAGTAATAAGCAAAAACAAGTGAAGAAGCAGCTATAATTTATTATTCATATCATGAATCCCAATTGTTATAAATGATGCCTGCATTATTCCATTGCACTCTCCTTTTACTCTAAGCCTATTGTACAAATACAAACCTGAAGGCTTTCTTCTAGTAAAATACTGATCCAACATGCATCCACAGTTTGTAAATTAATGCAAATGTGGTTTTAAAACATGGATATTTCCAATTACACACCAAAATTCTAAAGTATTAATCAGAGGGATTTGTTTACAGGTGTTTCGGAACTGTTTTGTGTTATTAATGTTTTCCAGGCATTTTTTAACATTTTTTTAAAATCTGAAGAATTCCCATCTATTCAGAGGAATAGAAAAAGCAACATGTGGCCATGGGTTTTCCTTCTCTTTGAAAGCGTTACAAGTATTTTTTAGTTTAACCTCACATCAAAAGATGTGCAAAGTAATAATTCTGAGCAAGGTGAATGCTGCATCGAAATTCCTTTTTTTTCCTGAATTAATTCAGCCTGAACCACTTAATATACAGCCTCTATTCAGACGTAGTTATTGATTTTTATACTTTATATTTTTTTACTGTCCTGTTCAAAAATTTGGAGTTTGGAGTTAAGTTTTTTTTTATGTTTTTGGAAAATGTTCTCTTATGCTCACCAAGGCTGTATTTATTTAATCAAAAATACAATAAAAAAAGTAATACTGTGAAATATTATTGCCATTTTAAAATAGTTGTTACAACATCTTGTATAGTGTGTGTGTGTGTGTGTGTGTGTGTATATATATATATATATATATATATATATATATATATATATATATATATATATATATATATATACACTACCAGTCAAAAGATTTTTAATGTTCTTTAAAAAAAAAACTCTTCTGCTCAAATGACCAAGCCTGCATTTATTTGATCCAAAGTACAGCAAAACAGTACAAATTTTTAATAGTTTGACAATTTAAAAGATGTAATTTAAAAGATGGCAATTTAAAAGATGTAATTTATTCCTGTGATTTCAAAGCTGAATTTTTAGCATCATTACTCCAGTCACATGATCCTTCAGAAATCATTCTAATATTCTGATTTGCTGCTCAAAAAAAAAGTATTATTATCATGTTGAAAATAGCCAAGTAGAGTTTTTTCAGGTTTTTTTGATGAATATAAAGTTCATATGAACAGCATTAGTGTAAGAGTTAATTACCGTATGATTGCCTTTTTTGTGTATTTACATACTGAATTTTGATTAACCCTTCTTTCTTTCTTCTTTAAACTGAAAGAATAGTGTTGCATGTGTTGGTTCTCCTTCCCTGTGACCAAAAACAAGATGTACTGAATTGTACAACTGCAAAGTTTATGGCAGCTCTGATGCGGTATTACGCACAACTACGCACAACTACAGACTAAAACATATTGTACAGTAAGCTCATCTAGACTGAAACACTATTCTTTTGCAACCTTGCAAGCACTAGTATTTCTTTCATTAAATCTACTTTTTGTAGCAATTGCTCATCACAAAGTGCGACAGTGTGAGTCAGGGTCAGCGATCACCATGGTGACTGGGATGTGATGTTGAGAGACAGTTTGTGCCACTTGGCTATTTCACCAATAATAAACCACTGGGCTTCGTAGAAAAGAAAATTACATAAGCTAACTCCAATATATGCATATATGGTAGTCACTTGTGACTGGCATTTGCATCCCCAAAATGTTTTAAGGCTATCAAAAAGTCATCCAATGATGCCAGCACATAAAAAATCTAGGTTTATTTAAAAAAAAAAAAAAAATGCTACATTTATATATAACATTTTTCATTAATAGATGGTGATTTTTGTTTCTCTCTCCTATAAATTGTTGTAATTCATCATTCTTGTACTTCAGGATAAGGCTAAATGTATTGACCAATTCAGATTAGATTTCACTTGTTGATTGCGAATCTTAGGTAGAAACACCTTTTTTTTCATAGCTGAGCTGAAAATACTTTTCAAAGCCTCAAGGACAGTGACAGTAGAGTGAAGACACGTTGGCGTCCAGAAGATTTGTATCCTGAGCGTTTTAGATTAATTTCATTCTTTTGCTATCATTCTTTCATTCTTCCTGCGTATTTATTTTGAGTCTCCGTATGTATCTCCAGCTTTTGTGTGTGTGTGTGTGTGTGTGTGTGTGTGTGTGTGTGTGTGTGTGTGTGTGTGTGTGTGTGTGTGTGTGTCGCTTAAGGGTGTCTGCAGAAGGAGAGATAAGACGCTAGTGTAGGACACTAGTGGATAGTGTTCACAGAATCCTGGCGATCTTATCTTCTCTCTACTTCCCTTTCTCCTGCTTTCCTTCATATTTTTTCTCCCTTGTGCTGCGATTTTCACAGCATGCATGTTTTACATCCATAGAGTTAGATTGAGAGGAAGTGGATTGTCCCCTCACTCATGATTCTCTCGTTTTATCAATTTTAGTGTGAAATGTAAAATTATTTTAGTGCATCACTTGGTATGACACGTGTTACACTATTATGTACACTACTGTCCAAAAGTTGTATTTTTGTTGTTCTTGGGAAAGAAATTAAATGGATAGTGGACTATTTTATTAATGTCCATACTACCTTTCTAGGCCTTGAACCTGGTAGTTGTGTTGCTGTCTTGGCAGGGTCAGAAAGCTCTTGGATTTCATCAAAAATATCTTTATTTGTGTTCCAAAGATAAACGAAGGTCTTACCTATGTATGTTATGCTAATACATTCAGTGTTTACTTTTGTATGATAAAATTTATTTGAAGTCTAACTTAAAGTCTGAAACTACAAGCAAAACCTAAGAACCTCTTTTAGTTTCTCAAAGTCACAGTCATTTTTATTTGTTTGTAGCTTTTTTTTTTTTTCCATGACAGAATTTTCAATTTTGAGTGAGCTATCCCTTTAACTTCCAACAGGGCTTGTGTATTTTATGCTAATACATTCAGTGTTTGCTTTTGTAGGATAAAAATTAGATTCTGTGTTTGGTTGCCATTTGAAGTCTAACTTAAAGTCTGAATTTACAAGCAAAACCAGCTAAGAACCTCTTTTAGTTTCTCAAAGTCACAGTCATTTTTATTTGTTTGTTTGTAGATTTTTTTTTCACAGCACTTGGAGACGTGCCCTGATGTTCAAATGAAACCTACACCGCTGACAAATCTCCGAGACTCAATGCGCTCCTCTGTTATTTTCACAAACCTCCAGCTTTTGGTTCGAAACCCCTCCATTACTCATTACTCATAGTCCATTAGACATCAGTGGTTCAACCATAATTTTACAAAGAATACTCTTTGCACACTTTTTGTGTATTTTTGTTTTCTTTGTGCACAAAAAATATTCTCGTAGCTTTATATAATTAGGGTTAAACCACTGATGTCACATGGACTATTTTATCGATGTCCTTACTACCTTTCTGGCCCTTAAACCTGTAATTTGCATTGCCGTCTATGCAGAATTTTCATTTTTGGGTGAACTATCCCTTTAACTTCCAACAGGGCTGTGTATTTTATTCTAATAGACTTAGTGCTTGCTTTTGTAGGATAAAAATTAGATTCTGTGTTTGATTGCCATTTGAAGTCTAACTTAAAGTCTGAATCTACAAACAAAACCAGTTAAGAACCACTTTTAGTTTCTCAAAGTCATAGTCATTTTTATTTGTTTGTTTCTAGCTTTTTTTATTTTTTTTCCACAGTGCTCGGAGATGTGCCCTGATGTTCAAATGAAACCTACAACGCTGACAAACCTCCAGCTTTTGGTCCAAACCCCTCCATTACCATCCGACCGTTGTATTTCATCTTTTCTGCTCCCTTTGTACTGTATTTTCTTTTCTCTCTTACGGTTTCTCTCGGTCGTCCTTAAAGTGCTGTCGTGACCAGACAGAAAGAAACAATATTGCTTTTAGAGGACAAACAAATAGAGGTTCCCCATTATCTTTCTGTTCATCCCCTATACCTCTGTGTGTGTGTGCGCCAGCTCTTGTCAAGTGGGACAGGGAAGCATGCACAAGTGTCCCATGAGAGCTCTAGCCTGTTCTATAACATGACAGGCCCTCAGAGGAGCGCACCAAGCTGTCACACTGAGCTCTCCCCAACGCTAATGAGTCAGAGTTAATTAAAAAACCCAGGCAGGACTGCGGGAGACACACACATCGACGCACACACACATACGTAAGCATACATGCGCTCACCCAACCTGGCCAGGGTTAAACACACATAGTGGACAGTGGGGAAGAATATTGCTGATTCATGCTCTAGCCTCAGGGGGCCCGTGTGTGTGTGGGGACGTCAACGCGTGTGTCCCTTGTGTGTGTTTAGCGTCCCTGCGGCGCTTGGGCTTTTATAGAGAGGCAGGGAGGAAGCTACGCTGCTGCTGCTGCTCTGTCTTTTTTCTTAGTTTCCTTGCTCCCGAGGTCATGAGTTTCTTTTAGTATCCACCAGAATAGTTACTAAAGTCATCAAAGCTGTGCTTAAAGGAACAGTATATCCAAAAATTAAAATTTACTCAGCCTAAAATGTAGCTGAGTTTGTTTTTTCATCAGAACAGGTTTGAAGAAATTTAGCATTGATCACTTGCACACCAGTGGATCCTTTGCAGTGAATGGGTGCCGTCAGAATGAGAGTCCAAACAGCTGATAAAAACATCTCAATAATCCACAAGTAGTCCACACAAATCCAGTATATCAATTAACATCTTGTGAAGTGAAAATCTGTGTATTTGTAAGAAACAAATCTATCATTAAAAAGTTTTAACTTTAAGATATTGCCAAAATACAAGTCCATAATTCGTAATAACACTTTCTCCAGTGAAAAAAATCAATTCACTGTCGTCCCCTCACATCAATATTCACTGATATATGTGACCCCATATTTGTAGCAATAACCAAAAATACATTGTATGGGTCAAAATTATCAATTTTTCTTTTATGCCAAAAATCCTTAGGATATTAAGTAAAGATCATGTTCCATGAAGATATTTTGTACATTTCCTACCATAAATATATCAAAACTTAATTTTTGATTAGTAATATGCCTAGCTAAGACAACATTTGGACAACTTTAAATGGCGATTTTCTCAATATTTAGATTTTTTTGCACTCTCAGATTGCTCATTTTTGTATTCAACTTTCTGATGTATAAATCTCATTAAAAAAAATTTCAAAAAATGTACCCTTATGACTGGTTTTGTGTTCCAGGGTCACATACTTATTAGACCTGTTTAATTGATTTGAACTGTTTTGCTGGGTTGCCACCTAATTGCTACTTAAAACTTTTTGCATTCCTGGGGGTAAAATAAGTTTTTAGCAGGACTCCCCTGCTAAAATTTGCATTCCAGGGGCTAAATATCACATAATTGGGGTCGCTTTAACCCGCGGACATGAAAAGCAGCTCACCGCAACAGTGTTAACGTGTCCCAATTACATGGGAAAACCTCTAAGACTTGGCAACACTGCGGTGTTGGACTGTTTTCATTTGTAAACAGTGATCTGTGCATATTTCTCTCCTGATTCACACAAGACAACTTTTTCACTGGTGGAAGCAATATTATGGATAAAGGACTCGTATTTTAGACAGAAACGAACGAAAAAAGATTGTTGGATTTGTTTCTTACAAACATGCAGCTTTTTTACTTCACAAAATTGGAGTCGTGTGGATTATTTGTGGCTTTTTGTGATGTTTTTATCAGCTGTTTGGACTCTCATTCTGACGGCACCCATTCACTGCAAAGGATCCATTGGTGAGCAAGTGATGTAATGCTAAATTTCTCCCAAAACTGATCAGATGAAGAAACCAACTCACCCACTCCTTTCTTTTTTTTTTTTTTCTTTTTTGTTGGTTGTTAAAAAGAAAAGATTAGCATCTTGCTGCAATAAGGGTTTGTTTGAAAATAAATTAATGTTTTAATTTTCCATTTTAGTTGGCAATCAGCTTTTCCATCTTATCGTCGTTTGTGACACTATTAGCATGCAGGCGGAAATGTCAGCGGCAGATTATCATGTTTACTCAGCATATTAATATATTAGCATTTTTTTAATATTAATGTGAGATTTGCATAAACATTAGCATCCATTAACATGCTTTTGCATATTCAAATTTGCTTACTTCATGTACAAATGCGATGCTAATCGTTTCGGCTTTTGTTCAGTGGTTATTCCACTCAGTTCCTATCCCAATGGGATTTTTGATTAAGTTGACGCTGAAAAGATTCACGGTTGTTTTTACCAAACTACTTTAGCGGTTCCTTTTAGCCGGGTGAGATTAGCATCATATGAGATTGAGTGCTTGTTGGTAGAGCTGTATGTTAACACAAACACACATCGATGCAAGTTAGGGCGGATGTTCTGTGGAGGGACAGGTAGATTGTCGTCTTGTCACACTGAACCTAAAGACAGAGGCGTGAGTTGCGGCAGGCCATGAAAGCTGAGAAAAAGATCCTATCACATCAGGCATGCTTGAATGAGCTTTCTCACTATCTCAAACTTTTTGCTGTTGTTGTTTTGGATTATCCTTTTATCATGCAGCACATTTAGTTCATTTTCATCTGCTTCTATATGATTTTCAGTTTTTTTTTTAGGTGGTGCCATATTAGTATTAGTGTCAGTATGTTAGTACCAATTTTTGGCTATATCTCTTGTAATTCCAGTGCCCACATAATCTTTTAATCTTACTTTAATCTTACATTTGTGACCCAAAACCAGTCATAAGGGTCCATTTTTAAACTGAGATTTATATATAAACTGAAAATATATAAACTTTTTTTTGGCATAAAAGAAAAATGGATAATTTTGACCCATACAGTGTATTTTTGGCCATTGCTACAAAAATACCTGTGCTACTTAAAACTGGTTTTGTGGTCCACAACATGTGTTTTTAGGCCTCAATTTAAATATTTGGTTCTGGATTATATTGAACGTTGTTGTTGCAAATTCTGCTCATTTAAATATGTCACAAGATAATGTTATCTAGCTGCCTAACATTTTGTTGAAATTTTACGGATGACTTGTTATTGTCCCAGAAGCATCATTCATGTGACTAATGTTTTACAGCACATTGCTTTCAAGCAAAAGAATATTTGTGAATTTGATGGCGTGCCATTTTCC
>NC_133379.1:32207065-32282666 GCF_049309525.1 Garra rufa
ATATATATATATATATATATATTTTTTTTTTTTGGTAATTAATATTTTATTTCAAGTTTCGTTTTAGTTCATTTTAGAATTTAGAATCATTTGAGAATTGTTGCCTTGGCTGCTAGTTTATTGTATTTTTTTTTTTATTATAATTTTTATTAATATTTTGATTTTTTTTCTTTTTTTAATTTTACTTAAAGCTGCTAGTTTTTTTTCAGTTAGCATCTATTTATTTAATATTTTAAATCTATTCATTTTATATGTATTATATATGTATATATTTTAGAGGTGGGCATAGATTAATTTTTTTAATCTAGATTAATATAGATTAAATCTTGAAATTAATCTAGATTAATCTAGATTAAAATGGCTAATTTGAATTCTTCTGGAGGCATTCAGAATATGTGTGCTACCCAAATAATGACTAAAAGTAAGTCTTTGAGAACGGGTTTCTCAAGCCAGGTGGCGCATTAGACCAGGCGCTCATCTCCTTTTTCCAAAATGCATTACAAACTGCTTGACAATTGCATTTAAAACACAATTAACTATACAAACTTGTGTAACCAAGCACTTCTGCGCAAAAGGCTGTACGACGTGCGTGTTACTGTAAAATATACAGGCGCGCGGGTATGGATAGCCTATCTGCGTGCATCTTCCAATAAACTGCGTTGCTTTTAGAAGCGTCAATTCAGTTGTTGCATATAGTATAATGTCTTTATTTTCGGGATTATCAAAGTAAATTATAACTCAAACTTGAGATTTTACTGGGGCACAGCAGATTTTCACTGGGGCACGTGCCCCAGTAAAAAGGGTCTAGCAACGCACGCACCTGCCCTGAAGCGGCTTCATAACTGCATCCATGTCTGCGCGTCTCATTTGATGTGGTAATTTCACAGAAGTTGAAGACTCGTTCTCGCCCCCTACAGTGCAGTTCAACTAGATATACATCATCCGCGCTAAAATATCAAGGTGAAAGTCATCATATCTTGCGTAGTTTAGACCCAGCTCCCAACCCAACTTTGAGAATAGATTAACGGCGATATTTTTTTTATCGCGCGATATGAGTCTCACGTTAACGCAGCACGTTAACGCCGATAACGGCCCACCACTAATATATTTATATATATATATAATTTTTTTTTTTTTTTTCAATTTTACTTAAAGTTTTTTAAAGTCTTTTTGTTATTAGGTCTGTTTATTTTAATATTTTATTTCAGGTTTAGTTTTACTTTATTTTAGAAAATGAGAATTGTTGCCTTGGCTGCTATAGTTTATTGTTTTTTTTTTATTTCAGTTGTCATTTATTTATTTTATTTTTTTAGTAGCAACCTTTTTTATTATTATTATTCTAACTTTAGTTATAATAAGAACCCTGAAGCAATCTGTGATATTTTATTTGATATTTACAGTATAAGCAGAAATCTCAATTTGTTATCCAACAAATATTTTTTCTCTAAGGGGGAACAGCTGATATTTAATTTTTCATACATACAGTATGAGCCGTCATGGCCACTCTTCAAAGATAAACACATTTTTATTGTGAATACTAAAGGCTTAAGTAAACAAAGAAAAAGAGAGACGGAGAGAGAAAGAAGAATAAATAAATCTGAAGAGATGAAGAAAAGTCATTGGAACGTTTTATGTGTTTTATCTGCAGGAGAATCTTGAGTCATCCCACCATTTCTTTTCCTTTCTTTCTCTTTGTCCCCCCTCTCAGCCTTTATGCAGTAATCTCTCTCATTTTTCCACTTCACTTGACAGCTTGATGGTTTTTAGGAAAGTGGTTTTTATGTTAGAAAGTTCTGTCGAGTGCAAGAAGCCTCCCAAGCTCCAGTCGGGAAGAGATAGAAAAGAGTGGGCTGCACTTGGACCTTTAAAATCACAGCTCAATAGCAGAGGCGCTCCAAACGAGTGGTGAAAACACATTTGAGCCTGTTAGCTTAAAGCCTGACTCTCTGTGACGCTTTCTTTTGTTTCTTTGTACAGGATCATTGAATAAAATCACATGAACATTTATATTGTGCTTATCGAGCACTTCTGCCACATTTGACATCACAATATTGCAGCTATAAGGTAATGCAGGACAGAATGTAGTGTTTATAAGTGTAATTTGGTTTAAGGTGTATTACCTACTGGTGTGATACCTTATATATTTTGCTGGGTTATTACATATAGGTATATAATCATTTTTCACACTTTACGGGCTATATTCTTATACTTTTATACCTTGTACAATGTTAGTCAAGGTTCCTCATATCTTCATTTAGCTTTATACGATTTTTATACTTATTTTTATATGACCATTCTTTACCCTTTACAACACTTTTGTTACTGTACCTTTAAGACTTTCATTCATGAAGTTGCTGGTAACTAAATATCCATTATCCATATGAATAAACATAGGTAACTATATGCTATATGTTAATTTGGTCATGATTGTCAAATTGTAATTAAGGTAAGTTCTGAATAACGTGCACATTTTTTGCACATAGTACAGCAAAAAATTAATCTAAAAGGTAATTTACCATACAGAAAACAATAACTCTATGAACAAGTGACCGATTTCAGCCTCTGCATTAGTGTTTATTTATAGTATAGGGGGCGGGACGTTTCAGATTCTAAAAGGCATTTGATTGGACAGAATGTTTGATGAGAAGCTGAAGTGCAGGGTGATGTCATCAAAATCATTTATCCATATTGGCTGAAGTTAGAGACTGTAAGTTTTGAATGCTTATATCTTGTAAATGCGAATTTTGCCATTGTTTTGGAACACACTAATTTTTTATATTTATACTAGAAGCCAAAAAACTTCCATTTTGATCTAATGGGGACTTTAATTATGTCGTACATCGAAATGAGCAAAGGAATTCCTTTTTTCTTAAAGTACGACTTCTTTAAATTGACATTTTTGTCTCTTTTTGACTGTTACTACTGTATTTTTTCATGTGTTAGATGTAAAATGTTAAAAATTGTTTTTGAAACATGTGTAATGCTCCCTAATGCTGCATATCTTGATATGTTATGATATGAAAATACAATAAAAAAACTGTAATATTGTGAAATAATATTGCAATTTAACATAACTCCATTTTATTTTTATATATGTGATCCTGGATCACAAAACCAGTCGTAAGCAGCTTGGGTATATTCGTAGCAATAGCCAAGAATACACTGTATGGGTCAAAATGATTGATTTTTCTTTTATATATTAAGTAAAGATCATGTTTCATGAGGATATTTCGTACATTTTATACCGTAAATACATCAAAACTTTTTTTTTTTTTTAGATTAGTAATATGCATTGCTAAGAACTTAATTTGGACAACTTTAAAGGCAATTTTATCAATTTTTTTTTTTTTTTTTGCAACCTCAGATTCCAGATTTTCAAATAGTTGTCTCAGCCAAATATTGTCCTATCCTAACAAACTATACATCAATGTAAAGCATTATTCAGCTTTCAGATGATGTATAAATCATAATTTAAAAAAATTGACCCTTATGATTAGTTTTCTGGTCCAGAGTCACATTTTTTCAGCAACCATTAATCCTTCAGATATCATTCTAACATGTTGGTTTGGTGTTCAAGATTTTTTTCTTTATTATTAATATTGTTATCAAAGTTGAAAATGGTTGTGTTGCTTTATATTTTTGTGGGAACCATGATACTTTTTTTGGATTCTTTAGCGAATGTAAAGTTCTTAAGAAAACCTTTTTTTATATATACATCTTTTGTAGCAATGTAAAAGTCTTTATTTTAACAATTGAACATTTCCTTGCTGAATAGAAGTATTAATTTCTTTTCAAAATATATTACTGACCTGTGGTAGTGTATAATTGTGTCAGAACCTTTAGCAAGGCATATCTATATTAATAAAGCTATACTTGCATGTAATATTTTTAATTAAGTTTAATACTAGTTTTTATATTTTACTAGTATAAAAGATGACACAGCTTTTAAAGTTATTATATTGTGTTTCATACATACAGAAGGAAGTTTTTTTTTGTTTTTTTTTTTTGTTTTTTTTTTTGTGGGGAATAATGGCAGTGACAAGGCAGGCCAGGCTCTCTTGCACACTGCATTTATTAAAATCTCTTCTGGCCTCTCTCGTACTACAGTATGATGCCTCAGAAGCACTCTATTGATTCTGGCACAGGGCCTCATCAGCGGGAGGGTGTGTGTACACACCCACGACTGCTCTCTCGCTCACGTTTAAATACACACGCACGCACAAGTACAAACGGAGCAGCTATTACTCACTGCAACGCACACAAATGCAAAATGTTCACAAGTATGCATTCATGCAGATGAATATTCATGTAGAAATATTTCCAGAGACCGACTGTAATGCTCGTTGTGCCATAGCCATACACAGATACACACCATGGCTGTGTGTGTGTGTGTGTGTGTGTGTGTGTGTGTATGTGTGTGTGTGTCTTTAAACTGCTGTGACTTTATGGGTTGGAATGGTTCTTGTTATATGTTAATTGTTTTACCAAAATAAGAGGGATCATACAAAATGTTATTTTTTATTTAGTACTGACCTAAAAAAAGATATCTCACGTAAAAGACATTTACATATAATCCACAAGAGAAAATAATAGTTAAATTTCTAAAAATGACCCTGTTCATAGGTGAGTCCCTTGTTTGTCCTGAACAATTAAACTCCTCGCTGTTCTTCAGAAAAATCCTTCAGGTTCTTTGGTTTTTTAGCATTTTTGTGTGTTTGAACACTTTCCAACACTTTCCAACAATGACTGTATGATTTTAAGATCCATCTTTTCACATTGAGGACAGCTGAGGGACTCATACGCAACTATTACAGAAGGTTAAAACACTCACTGATGCTTCAGAAGGCAACACGATGCATTAAGAGCCAGGGGGTGAAAACTTTTGAACGGAATGAAGATGTGTACATTTTTCTTATTTTGTCTAAATATCATATTTTTTTATTTAGTACTGCCCTTCAAAAGATACTTACATGTCTTCTCCCAGAAGACAAAATTTTAATTTCACCCCCTGGCTCTTAATGCATCGTGTTTCCTTCTGAAGCACCATTGAGTGTTTTAACCTTCTGTAATAGTTGTGAAACTAGATGTGAAAAGATGGATCTCAAAATCATACAGTCATTGTTGGAAAGGGTTCAAACACACAATAATGCTTTAAAAAAAAAAAAAAAAAAAAACCCAAAGGATTTTATTTTTTTTGTAACTCTAATTCTTTTTAAGGTCATTACAGTGTATTACAGTTAAAAGCTCCAGTAAACTATAAAAAAGTAAGACACACATTTTAATTTTTGTTGTGAGAATTTTTGTAAAAACAGTTTAAAATTCCATTTAAGTATTCAAAAAAATAGAATATTTTTTGTGATTTTATTGTAATAACAGTTAAAGTGTTTAAAACAGAATACTCAAAAGAATAACACTATTTTTTATTTCAAAATGATTTTAAGAGTTATTGTTATTACAGTAAAAGTATTCTAAAATAGAATGCTACATTTGTTCTTTTTATATTATAGTAAAAAACTCCTTCAATAAAAATAAATTCAATTGAAATAAATTCAGTTATTTTGCATTTTTAATCCCATTTTGTATAAAAAATGTCTTAAGTTTTGACAGCCTGATCAAATAATGAAGTCAATATAGATCTCAATTCATATTGTCCTTGTTCATTTATCAGAATAGAATGTCAAGTTGATCGCATTGCATTAGGGGATACAGTATTTCACACAGTGCGCTCTGGTTGCACGTTCTGGCAAATGTTGCATCATTCGGGTCCTCACGCCTACAGAAAACTGGCACAGTATGCGCTGTATACACACCGCATGCTACTTTCTTTCAGAAATAGTATTCAGTTCTGAACTATTCAATATCCAAAGATAAACCTGCCTTAGCTCCCACGTACACGCACACATATCTACTGTAGACAAAAATGCACACACCTACTCACAAATACGTATTTAAATACTCTCTAACATATAAATGTACTGTCCATTGATCCCTAAAAGTACATAACGACAGTCTGTGGATAAGCAAGCACAACATGGATCAATGAATCATTTTGTAACTCATAAAGGTGCACACACACACACCTACACAAGCTCTGATCTCTGATATGAGTCTGAGCTGTGCCTCCAGGAACAGAGATAAAAAAAAAAATGGGAATAGAGTAGGGATGGTAGAGGATTGAAACGCGTGAAGGGAAGAAAGAAAGAAGGACAGAAGAGGAAGCAGCAGGCGATGTGATTCTTTGCTCTGATTTCTGTTCATTTACTTATTCTCTCCCTCTCTCTCTCTGGCGATTGTGTGAGATATGCTACAGACCAAGAAATCCATACCATTGACCAACCGTGCGACCTACTTTTGTGGCAGCTCTTTCAATAAGTCTGCCGACTGGTCAATATAGACCTGTTCCCCGAGAGAGGCACAGGAAAAAGGATGTGTGAAGACCTTTGGATGTGTTGTGTTGTTTAAACTGATGTGCAAGGCCTCTCCATTTTACTGTATTCGGTTACAGAAACATGCTGTGTTAATCTTTTATTGCAAGTCAAAAGTTTGGACTTGGTTGCTTGTGCTTTATTATTACAATTTTCCACATTTTAGAGTAACATTAAAATCATTACAACTAAACAAGAAAATTGGGAATGATACCTAAAATGTGTAGCAACTTTTTTATATTTAATCTTGCATCTTGGAATGATCTTTAAACATTATTTTGACAAGCATTTCTAAATTTGACAAGTACTAGAAAGCAGGCTGCTTTCTTTTCACTGTCCAATCTAGTGCATCTATTAAAATATAAATTTGTAAATATTTTATAAAATAAATACTTTATAAAATATATTTGATATTTTGTGAAATTAATAAAACATAGTGGCAATTTACATTACCATTCCAAGGTTTGATATTAGTCATTTATTTATTTATTTATTTATTTATTTATTTATTTATTTATTTAAAAGTTAGTTGATTATTTGATTGATTTTGAAAGAAATTGATGCTTTTATTCAGCAAGAAATTGATAAAAAAAGTGACAGTAAAGATGTGTATAATGTTTCAAAAGATTTGTATTTAAATTTATTTGTTCTGTTCTTTTAAACGTAATATTTATCAAAGAATCCTGAAAAAAAATGTATTACCGTTTCCACAAAAATGTTAAGCATTATAAAACAACTCTTTTCAAAATTAATACTAATAAGAAATGTTTCTTGAGCAGCAAATCAGCTTATTAGAATGATGTCCGAAGGATCATGACTCTGAAGACAAAATTCAGCTTTGCCATCACAGAAAAACATTTTTTACAAAAAAAACCTAAACATTTTTTTAATTATTATTTTACTGTATTTTGGTGAACACAAGAGATGTATATATTATTATATTTACAAAGTTTATTTCTAAGATTTAAATATAACTGTACGTAAGCATTTATTAATCTAAATGTTTTAATCTAAATGTTTTTCAACGTTTACCTATGTATTCGAATCAATATGTGTTTGTTAGCATTATTGAACTAAGAATAAACGGCTGTATTTTCATACTAAGATTAAGGGGAGACACTGCAGGCAAAAATAATGTTTTTTCATGCGCCTGTTAAGTTTGAGATTTTGGGCTTTTTGGTTTTTCAAAAAAAAGTGTTTTTCAGACTAGTGGAAAGAAACCACACAAAAGACACTGTTAAGTGTTTCTTTTACAGCACTTTATCTTTTTGTCAATAGATTTCAATTACAATACATATTTTTAAAGACTGTTTTCTCAAAATATTTTTTTTCTCTTACACTGAGCCATAAATCTCCACTTCAGTAGCACTTACACACACCAGACTTTACATTTGTATTCCTGTCTATATCCTGAAGGTTTTTACAGAGGGATTTGTTCATATATAATCTTCTTGGTTTTATACAACATTTTATTCCCCAAAAAACGGTAAAAAAAATAAATATCGTTTTCTGCCTGTTCTAAGTATTTTCTGAAGTATGGAGTGACAAAATGAGATACCCAAAATTCCTACTGCAAAAACATTTGACTCTAATATGTCAAAAAGAATTTTGAAACTGACTTCATCCAGTGTTTAGAGTTTTGTACTAGAAATGTATGCAAATTAGTGCATATTTCATTAAATAATGTCTCATTTGCATATTTAAACCTAACATTTTAGAAAACTTGTAATACAGTTTTTTTTTTGCAATTACCAATGTAATCATTCAACTGAGTAAGTAAGGTAATAACTATTAGTTAACAGTTTTTACCCCTATTTACCTGGAGTGTCTCACCTTAAAATTAACATAGATTAATAAATACTGTAATAAATGTATTGTTAATTGCTCGTTCATGTTAGTTAATACATTAACTAACATTAACTAACAGAACTTCATTGTAAAGTGTTACCTAAAATATATTTTTTCATTTCATTTTTGATTTTCTCCTGAGCACATTTTCACACAATTCACCTCATCTCCCTCTAAATCTGCAGTTGACCTCCTTCTTGCAAGAGAGTCTTACTCAGAATCACCTGCAAGTTCACAGTGCTTACATAATCACTCACAGCTCCGAGTGATTAAACCTGAGAATCCGTCGCTGAGAGAGACGTTTTGACAGATACTCGTCTGTCGTCGTGAAAAATAGATGCTCTTCTTCTCAACTTGTAGAGCTTGCTGCCTCCACTGTGGGGGCCGCTGTACTGATTACAACATTATGTAATATGGAAGAGACGCTCTATATCGAGAATTCAGTGTGAAAAATGCTTGTGACAGCACAGTGGCCCAGGAAAGGGGGGTAGGGGGTGTTGGGGGAGAGAAAAAAAAAAATTTCCTTTGCAGCCGATGTCGTGCTGACTTCGTCTAAACACTGTGCGGGCGCCCAGAGCGGATGAGACAATAGGTACGTTGACATATCCACTCATAATAGCGGCGTGGAGCAGACAGCAGTTGCGTGTGGTGATTTGTTGCTGGTTAATACGACTGCGCTGTGGTCTGAACCATATGCCGGCGGAATAATAAACTTTGCAGCGAAGGACATTTGTCCAACGTGATTGGTTTTATTGAAGGACGCATTTTCACAAATCTTATTCGAGACCCGGTGGCGCAACAGTTTGGTAGCCGGGGCGAGCGGACTCAAAACAACAACAGCGACGTGGGAATAAAAGTGCAATTGCAGGCCGCGACTTGGCTGCCTTTTAATTATTGATGGCCACTTCGGCTCTGCATTGGGCAGTAATTGCATTACAGGTCACTTCTCAATAGCAATCTGTGAAAGTTGTGGTGATGTGTGCTGGGAGCCGATCAATAGGCGCTGTCCAGGGTGCTGGATTCAGACACGCTTTCTCTCTGTCTTTATGTCTCTCTCTCTTTCTCTCTTTCTGTCTCTCTCTCACTTGTTCTACTTCTTGCTGTTTCTCACCTGTATGTTTTTTCACAAATTTCCTTTCTACTAAAAGCCAAGGGTCAATTGGAAATCTTTCATCTCTTTTCGAGATTTGAAGAATTTTCAGGTTTACGCTGCTTAAACAGGTATTTCATTGTGCAAAAGTGAACTACTACATTTATTAAGCCCTATTATGACAGGACTGGTTTTCCCTGAGGAGGTCATCCTGTCTGACTTTATTTCTGCCTGAACTGGTTTATTTCTTTATTTATTTTGGTGACACAACCTCTGCGAAACTGGAGGAAATCTCATTTCATCCGAGTAGCGGTGTCTGTGATTGCGGTGTATTATTTTTGCACGGCGTTTCTCATTTGCTTTGACCTTCTTTGAATGCCATATCCAAAGCAGAATTTCTTTGCACTTTCATTATGGATTTCTTGTTTATTTTTCTGGGTCAAATCAACAAATCAGTTGATAGTTCAAACACTGCTGGCATCTCGCATGTAAAAAGAAAATTAAATCAATAAGGGAAATCTTATCACTGGCTGCTCACAGTTGCCACTGTAGAAGGCACACAGATACTTTTTTACAGTGGATTTTTCTATATAGAAATTATTAATATTATTTATTTTGTTTATAATTGTTTTTATACTAGTTACATTTTATCGACTATTTTTCTAAATTATACTATGTGATAAAAGTTTTTTAGAAGAAACAAATTAATACTTTAATTGAGCAGAAAGCATCAGAAGTGACAGTAAAGACATTTATACAGTTACAGAATAGTAAGAATAGTATGTATTAAATTGTTATACATACTATTTTATGAAACAATATATAAACATGTAACGATCAATTATTTCTATATAAATAATACTTTATTTACTATATATATATATATTTATGTGCGTGTGTGTGTGTGTGTGTGTGTGTGTGTGTGTGTGTGTGTGTGTGTGTGTGTGTGTGTGTGTGTGTGTGTCAAATTGATAATTGATTAATCGCGATTAATCATGATTGCTCAGTTTGACACACACACACACATATTATAAATTTTATTAATTGCGATTAATCACGATTAATCAATTTACTCTCTCTCTCTCTGAGTAGTAAATTGATTAATCATGATTAATTGTGAATAATCAGTTTGACACACACATAATGTCAAATTGATTAATCAAAATTAATCATGATTAATTAATTTACCCCACACACACACACAAAGTAAATAAATTAATTGTGAATAATCAAGTTTATTGAAGTTTTTTTTTTAAACCTGGGATTTTTTTTTATGCAATCGTTGATGAATAAAAGTAAAAAAGAACAGCATTTATTTAAAATATAAATCTTTTCTAACAATTTAAGTCATTGCTATTACTTTTTATCAATTTAACACATCCTTGGTGAATAAAAATATTAATTTCTCTCAAAAAAAGAACGAATAAAATGTACTGAACACAAACTGTTAAATGGTAGTTTATATTGTTACAAAAGATTTCTATTTTATATAAATACTTTTCTTTTTTAACTTTTATTTATTAAAGAATAGGTAAAGAACAGGTTCCAACAAAATATTAAGCAGCACAACTGTTCTCAACACTGATAATAAATCAGCATATTAAAATGATTTCTGAAAGATCATGGGACACTGAAGACTGGAGTAATGATGCTGAAAATTCACAGAAATAAATTACATTTTAAAATGTATTCACATAGAAAATGGTTATTTTCACTGAAATAGTATTTGCACAATATTGCAGTTTTTTTCTAGATTTTTGATCAAATACATGCAGCCTTGATGAGCATAAGAAACTTTACAAAAACTTTTGAACTGCAGTGTATATATTTAAGAAATATTTATGTGTGTGTGTGTGTGTGTGTGTGTGTGTGTGTGTGTGTGTGTGTGTGTGTGTGTGTGTGTGTGTGTGTGTGTGTGTGTGTGTGTGTGTGTGTGTGTGTGTGTGTGTGTGTGTGTACCTGGTATTCATCACGTTGTGGGGACCAAATGTCCCCACAAGGATAGGAATACCAGTAGATTTTGACCTTGTGGGGACATTTCTCAGGTCCCCATGAGGAAACAGGCTTATAAATCATGCACAATGAGTTTTTTTGAGGAAGTAAAAGTTTGCACAATCTCCTGTGAGGGCTAGGTTTAGGTGTAGGGTAGGTGTAGGGCGATAGAAAATACGGTTTGTACAGTATAAAAACCATTACGCCTATGGAATGTCCCCATAAAACATGTAAACCAGTGTGTGTGTGTGTGTGTGTGTGTGTGTGTGTGTGTGTGTGTGTGTGTGTGTGTGTGTGTTTACTTCCCAATTTTGTGTTTAACATTATGTTTTTAACGTTTCTACATAAATAATAAGTGATTGCAATTTAAACAATTTGACACACACACACACACACACACAAATGAACGTGTGTCATTTCCAAAGCTAATTTTGGGAAATGTGTGAAATAGAAGCAATCAATCTAAGAAATAAAGTGCACAGCAATGAAAGCATGAGACTGTAAGCCATCAAGGTTGCAAAATAGACACACACACACACAAAATGACCGGCCATTAGGAAATGAATGGGAAATTGGCAAAAATATGAAAATACAGAGTTTTTTGTGCATACAATCTACAAATCAGCCACAATGCAGAAAAAAAGCACACAACAGTGAAGGGGTGACTCTCTAAAACATCAAGAGTGCAAAACACTACAAAACACTCTCTCTCACACACACACGCACACACACACACACAATTATACACACAAAAACACACGCACAAATGAACGTGTCATTTCAAAAGCTAATTTTGGGAAATGTGTGAAATAGAAGCAATCAATCTAAGAAATAAAGTGCACAGCAATGAAAGCATGAGACTGTAAGCCATCAAGGTTGCAAAATAGACACACACACACACACACACACACACACATAATGTCAAATTGATCAATTGGAATTAATCATAATTAATCAATTTACTCTCTTTCTCTCTGTAGTAAATGATTAATCATGATTGATCTCAAATAATCAGTTTGACACACTGATTAATCTCAGTTCATTACAATTAATCAATTTACCACACACACAGTAAATCAATTAATCGTGATTAATCGATTAAGTTTGTTTACATGTGTATATTTAAGCAATATTTACGTGTGTGTGTACCTTTTTTTTTTTTTTTTTTCTCAAGAAAATGCTATTTCAGTTATTTATACTTATAAATTTATTGGCCATTTCTTTGTTTGACTAGCAATTTCTGAGAGAAATCTCTTTCCATACCAATTTTTCCAGTGTTGGCAAATGACACAAATTTCCCATCTCCTCTGTCACTGTTATTTCACCTGCCGTCGTTCCCGTGTCTCTGCACGGTTCTGTCTCATCGCTTCCGTCCACACTTAATTTCTTTTGCTGTCTGTCTGTCACACATTTGCTGTGTCATCCTGTCTCTCTTGCTCCTGTTCTCCTGCTGTACTTTGTTCTATCCCTGTCCCCCTTCTTCTCTCTCTCTTTCTCTCTTCTGCAGGGCGGAGAGTTGAGGAGACAGTAGATTTTGCATGCTCTAAATACACTCACTATGTATGTGTGTGTCTCTGTGTGTGTTTTGGGATGGTGTCATCCAGGGCTGGGAGGCAGGAGGAAGCAGGGTTTGTTAAATCATGATTTGGTGGCCACATGAGGGTGGGGGTGAAGGGATAGAGGCTTGGAGAGATGAGGCCTGAGTGTGTCCAGGCAGCTTGGCAGACATCTAAGCCTCCTGCTCTATTTGTTCTTCCCTCCATCCGTTTCTCTGTCTCCTGGCTCCTGGCTTATTCTGTTTCTTCTTTTTGTCCTCTTTTTCTGTGTGGGGTGTCTCTTACTTATTCATTCGTTTCAGAGGTGGTACTTTGGAATGTTCCTTGCTTCATCTCTCGTGCCTTGCTGTGCCACGATCTTGCCGAGCACTGCTTTATGCTGCTTCGTGGTCTGTTTTGCACCGTGTTGTTCTATGTTGAGATTTTTTATTCACTGTTGTACGTCCTGAGCTCTGTTTCTGACCTGCTTATATTGCCTAAAAAACATCTGGACGCATATATACTATTATAGTTTTTATTAATATTTAGTTTATATTTTTAAATTTGCCTTTTCATTTTAGTTAAAGTTTCAGTTATTTTGTTGCTTTTTTTTTTCATTTTAATTTATTAGGTTTATTTTATTAGATTATTAGATAGTTTTAATGTCTACACTGTAAAAAGTTTTTTTTATCAGTTTCAACTTAAAATCTTAAATTTAGCAAGCTGCCTTACAATTTCTTTCAACTCACAAGTTAAATCAACTAATTTTTATTGTAATAAGTTAAAATGACTTACAGTTTTAAGCTGATTTAACTTCAAATTTTAAGGCAGCTGCTGAACTTAAGTTTTTAAGTTGAATCTGGTGAAAACTTTTTACAGTGTACATTGTCTTTAATCAAGTATTTGCCTTTTTTATTTTAATTAAGTTTCTTTTTTTTCATTTTTGTTAATGTTATTAGATGTTTTTTATTAGATACTTAGTGTCAATTTGTCAGTTTCAGTTATTTTGTAGCTGTTTTTTTAATAGATTTATTTTATTAGATTATTAGTTTACATGATTTTATTATTTTTTATTTCATTTTCAGTTATTTTAATACATCAAGAATTTGCCATTTTCTTTTTAGTTTAAGTTTCAATTATTTTGTTGTTGTTTATTTTTTATATTTGTTTATTAGATTTATTTTATTATATTATAAGATTTACATTTACATTTATTCATTTAGCAGATGCTTTTATCCAAAGCGACTTACAATTGGGAATACAACAAGTGATTCATCCTAAGGAGGCAGATCAACATAGGAAGCACTCAAATATACCATATATCTCAGGCATTGTTAGATGAGTGCTGGACAGAAAGGGAAGATCAAAAAAGATTTTTTTTTTTTATTGAGTCAAATAGTGTCGAAAAAGATGGGTTTTCAGCAGACGCTTGAAAGCTGTAAAGGAGTCTGCATTCCGGATAGGGGTGGGAAGATCATTCCACCAGACAGGAACGTTGAATGAGAATGTTCTGGAATGTGATTTCATGCCTCTCTGTGGTGGTACAATGAGGCGTCTTTCACTAGAGGATCTCAGACTTCTGGAGGGAGTGTAGATTCGTAGTAGTGAATGGAGGTAGGCAGGAGAAGAGCCGGTGGCTGTCCTATATGCCAGCATGAGTGTCTTGAATTTGATGCGAGCTGTAACCTGTAGCCAGTGCAGTGATATGAAGAGAGGTGTGACATGGGCCTTTTTGGGAGACCAGCCGTGCTGCCGCATTCTGAATCATTTGTAGAGGCCTGATTGTACATGCTGGAAGACCAGCTAAAAGAGCATTGCAGTAGTCCAGCCTGGAAATGACCAGGGCCTGGACGAGGAGTTGTGCAGCATGCTCTGTTAGAAAGGGCCTGATCTTTCTGATGTTGTACAGTGCAAACCTGCAAGATCGAGCAGTTTTAGCTATGTGGTCTTTAAAAGTCAATTGGTCATCAAAGATTACTCCAAGATTTCTGGCTGAAGTCGATGGGGTAATTGTCGATGAACCTAACTGGATGGAGAAGTCATGTTGTAAAGTTGGAGTGGCAGGAAAGACAAGGAGCTCGGTCTTTGCTAGATTGAGCTGGAGATGGTGTTCCTTCATCCATGCAGAGATATCCGTCAGGCAACCTGAGATCCGTGCGGCTACCGATGGATCATCTGGTTTGAATGAAAGATAGAGCTGTGTGTCATCCACATAGCAAAGGTAGGAGAAGCCATGTGCCTGTATGATGGGGCCTAGAGATGTGGTGTATATGGAGAAGAGGAGGGGTCCAAGAACTGATCCCTGAGGAACCCCAGTGACCAGTTGATGAGTTTTGGATACCTCCCCTTCCCAGGCCACCCTGAAAGACCTACCAGAGAGGTAGGATTTGAACCAGCGAAGTGAAGTCCCTGTGATGCCCAGCGATGAGAGGGTGGAGATAAGTCCAGCAAAATGAGTACTGATGATTTGGACTCAGCTTTTGCAGTCCGTAAGGCTTCAGTGACAGACAGTTTCAATATGTCTACGATAGTTTCAATATGTCTAAGTTTTTATTTTTATTTATTATTTTAGTTAAAGTTTCATTTATTTAGTTTTTTTTTTTTTTTTTTTTTCATTTTTGTTAATTTATTAAATGTATTTTATTAGATTTGTCTGCATGGTTTTTATTAATCTTTATTTCAGTTTCAGTTATTTTAATACATCAAGTATTTGCCATTTTCTTTTTCATTTTAGTTAAAGTTTCAGTTATTTTGTTGTTGTTGTTGTTTTTTGTTAACTTATTAGATTTATTTTATTAGATTATTAGTTTTAATGTCTACATGGTTTTTGTTATTTTTTTTATTTCAGTTTTAGTTATTTTAATACATCAAGTATTAGCTATTTTCTTTAAAAGTTTTGTTAGTGTCAATTATTTTGTTGTTGTTTATTTTTCATCTTTGTTTATTAGATTTATTTTATTATATTATTAGATAGTTTCAATATGTCTATATGGTTTTTATTTTTTATGTCATTATTTATTTCATTATATTTTGTTTTAGTTATTTTAATACATCAAGTATTTGCCATTTTCTTTTTAATTTTAGTTAAAGTTTTTTTTTTTCATTTTTGTAAATTTTGGCCATTTTCTTTTTAATTTTATTTCTTGTGTTTTTTTTCTTAATTTTTTATTAGATTATTACATAGTTTCAATATGTCTACATGGTTTTTATTATTTTAAATTTTAAGTTTCAGTTATTTTGAATACATCTAATATTTTAAGTTTATACAGTTAACTATTTTACAGTTATACATCAACTAGCTAAAAAGAAATAAGTTAACATATTTAATTTAATTTTATTTATTTATTTATTTTTATTATTATTTTATTGTATTTTATTGGTATTTAGTAAAAAATTTAGTATTGACTCAAATCTCTATTTTTTTAAATAAATTAGTATATATATATATATACACTATACTATATACTAATATTATATAAATGTATTTTATATATATTATTTTATTTTATTTTTTAATATATAGTATAAGTATATACTGAATATACTGTCAAAAAATGTGTGAAAGTTTCTAATAGAGTAAAGTAAAAAACTTTATTTTCAATTGTAAACAAAAACATGAAAAAATCTTACCAACCCCAAACTTTTGAATGTTTTGGCACTCATTTTTTCCTTACTCTTTTTTTTTAATCATTTTAATATTGCTACGGGTCAGAGAACAGACATTTCCCCTGACTCATCCACCATCTCGATGAATATTTTCACTGAGCTGGTTGCAGTGCATTCTGGGATTAACTGCTAGAATTTGGCCAGGATTGGGCGTTTTAGATGACAGCTTACTTTATTGGAACCGCTTTCATACTGGAAGTGCGCCTGTGATGTTTAAAAATGATGTCTATGTAGGCAGCTCACTAGGTTTTGGAACAGAGCTCTGATTCCTCACGCTGTACTCACTTGTAATACATTTTGTGCTGTTTGGTAATAACCTGTACAGAACGTACAGTGTGCTTCGGCGTTATGCTCTTTGATTTTGTCTGAGGTACAAAATGCAAGTTTCTAGAAGAATTTCGGAAAATGTGTGAACGTCAGTCCATCGCCCTCCAGCCGTCTCTCCTCTGGCCTTGAACGTGTAACTCATTCAGCTCTGGCCTGTTTACGATTGTGTGCGTTTGATGCTGTGTGTTCAAACTGCCAGACTGTGCTCAATGAGGCTTCTCTTTTGCTCTGACTTCCTGCCGCGGGCGTCCTCTCGGTTAGCCATTCAGCAGCGAGTTTGCATCTGCATCTGTGTTTGTGAGAGGGATCTTGATCCTTTTTTATGTGTTTTATTGATAACTTCAATATCAATATCACATCATGTTCGTTTAATGACAGCCAGTAACCTTATCGGAGTATCCAGTTGAACGACTTCTCTGAAGTTCACCGCAAACTGGGTCTCCTCTCCTGCGCACTCTTTCACTCTTCACCTTTCCGCATGGCCGAACAACGTCTCTCTCGCTCAGCCTCTCTCGCTTTTTCTCTGGTCTCGTCACTTACAACCCTTTGCTTACACCCCTCCTCCTATCCGAAAGTAATTTAACAGCTCCGGACGTCAGATGTGTCAACCTCTGTTAGCTGTTTCCCCCCCTCTCTCTTTTGTTTTACTCCCAGTCTCTGTGGACGCTCGGTGATTTCTCAGGTCCATTATTAGTCAGATCAGCAGCTGTGAGGAGCGCTAGCTTAGCGTTCATTAATATGCAGCATTAGCATTTGTGCTAAAAACATCGAGGAGCTACTGCTGCCTTCGAATCCTCTTGGGAGGTTCCTACTTATAATTCGGGTAGTTGTAATTACGGCATGATGTGCATTCAAGTGATTTGATCGGAATAAAGTGGATGTGTTGGGCAATTTCGGATGGCACTCTTTTTCACATCCTGACGAATGCAGAATGCTTTTAGCACATCGTGAAGAGCAAAAAATGCACTTTAGGTGTGTAGCTGTAGCTTTATCTGTGTGTTGCATCATTCTTGTGCTGCCACAGAGAATTCAAACAAGTCTGTGAATAGTGAAGCTATAAACTGACAAGCATTTTTTTTTAGATGTGCTTGTATGTGGGTTATAGATGAAAAGAGGTTTTCATGCATCAAAAAAGTAAAAGTTCAATACGGCTTTAAATGTTTTTCATACATTAGAATGTGTCCTGCTTGTTTTTATTTTTCCTGAGCAAAAAATAATGACTATTATACATTTTTAATGTTTTTGATAGTCCTAGGTGGTATTTATTTGATTTAAAGTACAGTAAAAATAGAAATATTGTGAAATATTATTACAGTATAAAATAATTGTTTTCTTTTTTAATATATTTCAAAGTGTAAGTATTCCTTTGATGACAAAACAGATTTTTCAGGATCATTACTCCAGTCTTCAGTGTCACATGATCCTTCAGAAATCATACTAATATGCCGATTTCATGCTCAAAAAGTATTTTTGTTATTATTAATTTTGAAAACATTTATGTTGCTTAATATTTTCGTGGAAGATGATATAGGGCCCTATTAAATCCATTGTATTTATTTATTTATTTATTTTTTTGATTCTGTTTTTTCCATTTTTATTTTTCTGGACTCTTTTAATGGCTACATTAAAAATTATGAATCAAAAAGCATGTCCAATTAATTCAAATCATGAAACTTACGCAATTTACCAGCAATTTATTCAAAGTTACATTTTTAAGGCCCTTTGACATTTTTTTGTTCTTAGTTTTATTTTTACCAAACTCTCTGTTTTAATTTTCTGAATTCCATTTTCTATTTTAATGGTTTAATTTTAATAATCTAATTAATTTATCTTATTTAAAAATACTGTGTTGTGTATTTACATTTTTCAGGTAAATATTCCTTATAAAATGTTTTAATAATTTATTATTAGCAGTAGTACTATCGTTACATTAAGTAATATATTTCTGTCACAATTTCTTCAAGTTAAACTTAACTTTTATTTTGACAGGTTGCTGTGAAGTACCTGTCTGTACATGATATGACAATAGTTTTTCTCAAAAGAAAAGGTAAAAATGCTCTTTCAGAGAATTTAAACCTAACTTTTACTCTTGACGGGTTGCTGTAAAGACCTCTAAGTATCTGTTTTTACACTATATGACAGTAGTTTTTCTGAAGTGATTCTCAGCATTTCTAGAGATTGATTATGTGTTCATGTACTCATATATTGAGGCTGAAAACTTCACAAGCATCACTTGTTCTTCAGTATGTGTGTAGTAAACGAAACATTCATTCACACAGAGACACACATAACATGCAGGATTCATATTTAAATAGTATTTTTAGGCTTAATATTCACAGAAACTAGTCCATATCACATTCTGATTGAAGTGTACTGACATACTTTTGATTTATTCATCCAAAATTTGGCATATTTCGTGACATTCCGTATTATACAGTAAATTCCATTTTTATGACCAGATTCCATCCGCGTTTTCCGCAAAATCATAGGGCTCTATAAATATCAAATTTGCATATTTTTACATTTTAAGATGCCCTGTCAAGTTAAAAGTCATGTAAATACAGCCATTTCGACATGACTCGCATCTCAGCGAATCTCCCGAGAGTTTATCAATCACGCAGTAGCCATAACCTTCCCGACCGTCCCCTCTACCCAAATCTGATAAAGTGGCTCCATGGTCACATGACCCTAACTGTCTTTTTCCATCCGTGCTGCCTTTACCCACATGTGCCATTCGCACTAAACCATGTGTCAGTCCTGCAGCTTTATTACCCTCTCCGCAGAGTGAGCTATGAGCGGATTATGCTGTCTTACCCTTCTGAGCTGGATTCTCTGATTGGACCTGTCCTCCTGTCAGACCCTTGGAACCTGGTTAAGTCCCCTCAGAGCCGGAGGATCATCAGCAGCCTTTCACTGCATCAGCACAGCGGCTCAAGGTCACGGCTCTCCGAACCTCAAGCCTTGACCTATTGGCCCCGTGATATGACACGTCCCCTGCTGATACTATACGTCTAAGCGCTATTGGCTCCAGCAGAGAAGATAGAGAGAGCCACACTCGCACTCAAACTCAACGACACTACCAAAACTCTGGCGCGCCTTGGCACCTGCAGCAGAGTACTTTATGAATCAATGTCACTCCCAGTGAGAAGAAAATGACTACGTTGCAAAGGAGAAGAGGGCTGGAGTGGAGGCGGAAAGAAAAATCACTTTGATGGATTGGCCCCTCATGGGACAACCTTGTAATGTTTTTGGACAGGAACCCAACTCTTTCTGCACTTGTACCATTGCGCACGAGTCTGCTCGCGACCGGCCGCATCATTTTAATGCAGCAGCTACAGATGCCGGCTCGTGACACGGAACAGAGAAAGTAATTAAGAAGGGTGATTAAAAAGGGAGACCTAGTCCTACCCCACGCTGAGGCTTTTGGGTCCTCTAATTGCCTGGTGCCAAATAAATGATGGTTGGAGATGTATGGGATGCCGGCATGCGGCGGAGTCCTGGCACGCCGGCCTCGGCGCAGAATGATGATGCGTGCGACAGCGCCAACAGCGATGGCGCAGAGCGATGAGTCACAGAGAAGCATAGCCGCACGGGGGCTCTGACACACAGATGGTGCAACCTGTACATCATTACAGGCCTGAATACTGCGTGGAAAATGTTAAGGACAGCTGCTAAATTAAACAAACTAATGAATGCAGAGTGGCAGCAAAATGGAGGGAGGGTTTAAAAAATGGAGGGGTGGGAAATGTTGAAAAATTACTGTTGTCACACAGGCTGTATGTCAGTAACCTTAAGGTTCATAGAATTTATAATTAACATTTGTTGCTTGCTTAAACAGTGGTTTGATGTTTATTTTATTTTTCTGAATTATGCTATAATTGCTTTACTGTAAAATTTTGATAAAACGCCTACAATAGGCTGATTAATGGCTGTTTTTATTGTGACAACTTACCCCATACAAACCCTACTGTTGGGGCATGTTGTCACCTAAAATGGGACAACATGTGTTAAATAAACTGTACAGTATGACTTAATAATGGTGTAAATGTTCTATATACACAAACGGTATACTGTATATATAGCAAGGCCTTGCAGTATTTACAGATGTAAATAAACTTGCCTCAAAAGGCAATGATGCCAGGTCAAATTGGTAAAAAGCACTAAAAACTCCAGTAAACTGTAATAGCACTGAAAACTTCAATAGGGAAAGTAATTCATCAAGAATATGTGGATTGTTGTCTCTATTTTGCACCTAAGTAATGGACAAAATCATTTGGAGTTAGATTGAATATGTGCGAAACTGACAATGCACCCATTTACAAATGCATTCCAACGCACTGCAATCCCCAAACAGAGCGATAAGCAGAGACGTAGATAAAACTATGTGAACGGTTGTTTGCATACTGCCTCCATCACAAGCATGTTGGCTTAAAACACACACACTCTCACACACACGTAGTGATGAGTTCCCCGGTCACAGCAGGCGAGCATGTTCTGCTGACACATTGAACTCATAACAATGACTGAAACAGGATGAGCGGGTAACCACAGAGACACAGGCTGTGGGGTGAAATGAATAAACAGTTGCGCCATCTTTGTCAATAGTATTGCAGTGCAAAAACCAGACTCTTTTTAAAAAAAACAATTATTATTATTATTATTTTCAGCATAAATACTATGAAGTAAATAGGGACAGATGGATGGATAGATGCAAGAATGAACTGACAGATGAATGAATGTGTGTGTGGATGGATGGATAGATGGTCGGCTAGGCAGAAAGATGGATGGATGGACGAACGGATGGATGGATGGATGGATGGATGGATGCAAGAATGAACTGACAGGTAAATGAATGAATGTGTGGATAGACAGATGGACGGATGGATGGATGGATGGATGGATGGATAGATAGATACATGGATGGATAGATGGATGGGTGAATGGATGGATGGATGGATGGATAATAAATGGGTGGATGGATGGACAGATGGATGGATAGATGGTCGGATAGGTAGAAAGATGGATGGATGAATGGACAGATGTTTTGATGGGTGAATGGATGGTGGATGGATGATAGATGGTCAGATGGATGGATGGATGGATGGATGGATAGATGGATGAATGGATAAATGAGAGAATGAACTAATGGATAGATGAATGGATGTGTGAAAAGATGGATGATAGATGGATGGCTGGATAGATACATGGATGGATAGATAAATGGATGTGTGGATAGATGGATGGATGGATGGATAGATGGGTGAATAGATCAATGGGTGAATGAATGGATGGATAGATGGTTGAATAGGTAAAAAGATGGATGGATAGATGGGTGAATGAATGGACAGACAGATGAATTAGTGTATGGATAAACAGACGGATGGATGAATGGATGGATGATAGGTGGGTAAATGAATGGATGGATGGATTGATGGTCGGATAGGTAGAAAATGGGTGGATGGATATATGGATGGATGGATAGATGGGTGGGTGAATGAATGGATGGATAGATGAATGGATGTGTGGATGGATGGATAGATGAATGGATGTGTGGATGGATGGATAGATGAATGGATGTGTGGATAGATAGACAGATGGATGATAGAGGAATAGATGGATATGTGGATGGATAAACATACAGATGAATGGATGATAGATAGATAGATAGATAGATAGATAGATAGATAGATAGACAGACAGACAGACAGACAGACAGACAGACAGACAGACAGACAGACAGACAGACAGATGGATGATAGAGGAATAGATGGATATGTGGATGGATAAACATACAGATGAATGGATGATAGATAGATAGATAGATAGATAGATAGATAGATAGATAGATAGATAGATAGATAGATAGATAGATAGATAGACAGACAGACAGACAGACAGACAGACAGACAGACAGACAGACAGACAGATGGATGATAGAGGAATAGATGGATGGATAAACATACGGATGAATAGATAAATAGACAGACAGACAGACAGTAAATGGATGGATGGATGGATGGATGGATGGATAGACTGACGTACGGATGGATAGATGGATAAATAGAAAAGTAGATAGAAGACCCAACTGAAGAACTTGTGTTCGCACAGATTTAGTGGCATTTTTACACTGTTGCCTTATTAGCATAATTCCTTCAGTAAACCGGCCGCTAAAATGCAGACAGTGCATGTAAATAAATGGCACTATCAGCGAATACGATAATTTTTTTGTGAATTTCATAGTAAAGCATTTAGTAAAGCATGTGTGCAGAGCCCACAGTAATGACATAGACAGGAATTGTTTCTCTCCAGTCTTTCCCAAGTTCTTTCGCTGAGTTCCCTGTTTTATTTTCCTGCTCTCTTCATCTTGTTACATCAGGACTTTAGGGCTCTTTCATTAAAGTTTAAATCTACAACTCTCTATGAAGCCAGTTTTGATGAATTAAACAAGCTCTGCTATTCTGCATGCACACGCTCTCCTCTCAGCCTCTCTTTCATTCTCCCTCGCTTTTGTTGTCTTTCTTTCGCTCTGTCTCTCTCGCTCTCCCATAATCCCTTGCATTTCTCCCCACTCGCCTCTGTCTCATTTCCTTGTCTTTCTCTCTTCTGTTCTCTGTTCTTAATTCATCTGTTTATACTGTCTCATATGGAGGACCCAGACCGTGGAGAGTTTCGGCTCACATTTGAAACAGCAGGCATGCTGTTGGGAGCCGTACAGGGGCCCAGATGTTTAGGAGGGTAGTCGACTCTATGAAGACACTCTTTTTCTTTGATTAAACTTTGGAATGACTCCTATTCCCTCCTCTTTTAGAAATCCGCCTCAATCACAGTTTACGCACACAATCTGGAACAGCACACCAGGTGCTGGGAAGAATGGTGTTGTGTATATAAGGTGTGAGAGAGAGGAGGAGGCCCACATCTGTTCATATTAACTGTCAACAAGCTTATTGTTGGTCTGTGGGAGTGTGTGTGCACCTGTCTTTGCACGTGTGTGTACATCCCTTAGAAGTCTTCCTTGGATTATGTACCATTATGGGCACTTTAAATGCTTCAAATAAAGTTTTGTTGGTGGAGTGGCTTCAAGATTTGGACAGCTAATCAAAAGGATTAAGATTCAAGTTAATTTTTGTGTGTTTGAACCCTTTTCAACAATGACTGTATGATTTTGAGTTCCATCTTTTCACACTGAGGGACTCATATGCAACTATTACAGAAGGTTCAAACGTTTACTGGTGCCTCAGAAGGAAAAACCATGCATTAAGAGCCAGGGGTGAAAACTTTTGAACAGAATGAAAATGTGTACACTTTTCTTATTTTGCCTAAGTAGCGCTGCTCTTCAGATGCTACAGAAAATAGTTACATGTTTCCCAGAAGACAAAATAAGTAAATTTACCCTGATCTTCAAATTCAAAAAGTTTTCACCCCCGGCTCTTAATGCATGTTTTTTTTCCTTCTGGAGCATCAGTAAGCGTTTGAACATTCTGTAAAAAAAAATCATACAGTCATTGTTGGAAAGGGTTTAAATTCACAAAAATGCTGGAAAACCAAAGAATTTGTGGGACCTGAAGAATTTTTTTGAAGAACAGCAGGCAATTTAACTGTTCAGGGGCCTCATTTATAAAACTTTCTTACGCACTGATTTGATCTTAGAGTGTTCGTACGATCAAATCCACGTCAAAGTACAGATTTATAAAAACCGTCTTTGACGTGGAAAAGTACTTATCTCCACGTCAGATTCCAGCTTGGCGTACGACCGTTTCCTTGTGGTAATGCCTGGTATTGCAGATAGTTCAGCCTCACTATAATTTGATTTCTTGCGCTCCTTTTTACTTGCCATTGTCACAGAGTTTTTGCTTTAGGAATGAGCTCATTTTATATGTTAATTAATTAAGCAGGGGCTTTTCGACGGCGGAACATTCAGCTGCACACAATTCCACGATCATTTGTGATTTATAACCGAATGACTGGCGTAAGCATGGATTTCGTGGTACATTCGTTTTCTCTGAATCGCTCTTACGATCAAATCAGAAAAGTTCTTAGATAAAATCAAGGATGGTTTCTACGCAAGTCTTTATAAATGAGGCCCCTGGACTAAAAAGGGACTCATGAACAACTGTCACTAAACAAAAAACAAAAACAGCTGTGGATCATTCAGGTAACAACACAGTATTAAGAATCAAGGGCATGTAAACCTTAAACAAGGTCATTTTTAAAAATTCAGCTATTTTCTATTGTGGACTATATCTAAACATCTTATGTGAAATATCGTATTCAGTTAAGTACTAAATAAAAAATAACATGCATTTTTAATGATCCCTCTTATTTTGGTAAAATAATTAACATTTTGCAGAATCTGAAAGGGGGATGTAAACTTTTGACCTAAACTATATATTCTAAGTTTTCAAAGTCATACAAAAAAAAAAAATCCTTGTCTTATTTTTGATGCACCTTATTTGAATGTTCATAAATGCAAATAGAGCATAACAATTTCAGTGAATACTGACCTACATTTTACTCTTTTCTTCATGCAGTGCTGCCGTACTGTATGGCAGATGTAAAATAGTATTGGAAATCCAGAAAACATCTTTGAAAATTTTGAAAAAAACTACTATTATAAAATACTATTTTTTTTAAATCTGAAATAAACAAAGATAAATTCATTCATTTTGGGGTGAACTATTCCTCTACCTCTAGGTTATTTCAGCCAGACTTCCCTGGAGTAAGTGTACTAAATGTAAAAATAATGTCTTAAAGCAATTCTCCACCTGCCAAATCTGCTGTCGAGAACAAAATTTGAATAACCAATCATATGCACGTGTCTGGAGCCCTACTCCAGACAGCTCTTGTGGAGGTCAGGTGCTGGTTAGTGCAGAAGCCCAGTCTTTTCCCCTGCTGACAGACATATATTTCTTCATTTTGGGAGTGTAATCTGACCCGTGTCCCAGCATGCCTCTTTTTTGTGAAACGGTAATGGAGTGATTACACAGAATGCTGATCCATCGTGGATATTTGAAGACAGGGCCTTTGTTGTGATGGACTTCTCCATATGATTATCCACCTTTGTTTGTGTGCGTGCAATAAACCAATTTTGTCAGCATTTACTCATCCTCATGTCATTCAAAACCTGTTTGACTTTCTTTTTATTAATGAGAAGCTGCTTTGAAACAATCTGTATTGTATAAAGCTTTATATATGCTTTTTTACTGGTTGCTTTTCCATGCAAAAGACATACAACTCAATTCTGAACTTAATAGGTTCTTGAATATCAGTGAGTAACAATTTAAATATCAGTCTTTTCCTCAAAGAAAGACATTGTATAACATTAAAAGATGTGGGAAAAAAATCATGCATGAGGCATATAGACAGCTTTTATGATTATTTAATGGTGCTTTGGAAGCTGTGATCTGGAAAAAGTGTTGCACAGAAAAAAAAAGTCAGAAATGACAAAAGATTGAGTAAATAAGACAATTATTTTGATAATTTATTTTGGGGGGTGAATTATTGTTTTAACTAGCATGGGATGTTTTCTTTTCAGTCTTATTTTCCTATTAAAGCAAATTCAGGCCCCTGTAAATTCATTAACGTTCATCTATGGGATATTAAAAAAATACGTGCTTGCTTTTATTTGTCCTGCAGCAGCAGTGTCTTGGCAACCTTGTGTTTTTTAAAATAAGCTGAGTAATGAATTATAAGCATCAAACTATCGAGTGTCCTATAAAGCTCTTGATTGGAATTTATGATCTCAAGTAACTTTCCACGAGGTCGGAGTAAGGACAGTTCAGATATTTGATTTTTTTCTCTAATTATATTTAAGTGCATTTCTCTCTAATGGATGCAACTAGTGCTGTCTGAATGCCGTAGGCTTTTTGTGTTTCATATCATACTTGCACAAAGGAACCCTACATTTTTCTCCTCAATGCAGTGCTCTTCGATGCATTCTGGCTGTGAATGCAAAATGCAAAAGCTATGAAACTGTCCTAGCTTAACAAGTAGCAACCCTAACACGTGGTGGCCTCACCGAGGGACCGGTCCTTGTTCCCGCTGCTGCTGAGATTGCATATGCGGGGTTGCTGTGCTCCGTACTAATTGCCAGCTCTTGTCAGTTAATTGTGGATTGTGGTGTTTGAAGTGTTGTGATGTATCAAGGCTCTGATGTGGACGAGTGTTCACAGGCCAGTGCGTTCCACAGTGGCGCATTTCACTCATTAATAATGGGAGGGGTGAGTGAACAAGGGCGGCCATGTTTTAATCATAGAGAGAGTAAAAGTTTGACTGCGTTCCCATCAGCTGAGCCTGTTTGCTTGGGGGGAAATGTTTTGATCCTTTCTGTCATATACACCCCCAGATCCCAGTGCAACTAGAAAAAAACAATACAAGATTTCATACAAGTGGGTTTTGTAACCATTGCTGTCACAGTGCAAGGATGAGGGATATATTGAATATTCAGAATTCAGTATATAACTCTTTTTAATAGATATATTGATTTGTGGGTGTGTGTGTAATGTTTAAAAAAGATTAGGAATATTTATATATAAAATTATGTCATTTATTTATAACCGTTATAGTCATGTCTAAATATAAATATATGAAAATAAGTAACATTTTGTGTCTATACATATATATAAATTTAAATACAAATGTTACATATATTTATAATTATTAATAAATAATAAATAAAAAAACACAATTAATAATAATATATTTAAAACTAACTAACTACAAAACTATTTAAAATAAATATTTAATATAATAATAATATAATAAACGCATGCAAGTGTGTGTGTGTAATAATTTTTAAAAAGATTAAAAATATTTATATATTAAATAAAGTTATTGAAAAACTTTATAATCTTTGTCATTAATTTATATAATATATAAAAAAGTAACATTTTGAGTGTCTATATATATATATCAAAATTAGTAATTTAAATGCAAAGTTAACATATTAATAATTTTTGATTAGTAATAATATATAAAAATCATATATAATTAATAATGATATTAATATACAAAATGTAATTATTGAAAAACAAATCAATTAAAAATAATATTTATTTAAATGTAAAAAATAAATAAAATGTATTTATAATAAATGCATCTGTGTGTGTGTGTGATATTTAAAAAAAAAATTATTGAAATACAAATTTAACATATATTTATAATTATTGATAAATAATATTTTAAAAAATACATACAATTACTAATATTTATATTTAAAAATAAAATAAATATATAAATATATCAAAATAAGTAATATATGTGTGTGTGTGTGTGTGTGTGTGTGTGTGTGTGTGTGTGTGTGTGTGTATACAAATATATATATATAAATCTCATGATGTGCGTATTAGAGCAAACGGATAGTGATGATTTTACTCTTTCTACTCTGAGTAGACATAATAAAATTAGAGTTATTGTCATGAATTAGTTTAAAATGACCATTTTTGTGAATCAGTTCAAAAGTCTGAATAATTTGTTTGCTTCATTGCCCAGAAATGATCAGAGAAGTGCCAGCGGAATTTGTTTAGTTAGATATATTTTGGAAAATGTTGCTGTTTATTACTATAATTTATTTCTAACTAGATTTTTACTGTATTTTTATCCTTACATGAATAAATTTAGAATGCACTTGGCAAATTGCTGTTTGGTTAAAATAATAAGTCATCCGACTCAAATGAAAATAGATTTGAACCATTTTAAAGCATATTACAAATAAGCATTTTAAGAAAATGAGAAATATTGAGATTTTCTTTTATATTTTGCCTAGTCCACAGTCTGTAGGATGTAATCAGCAGAAGTCTGTACGTAGTTCCTTTTCCCTTTTTGCTTTCTTGTACTTTCTTTTCGCTTTATCTATCTCTCTCCTGGTCCCTAAGAGGTACGTTTTTAATTAAAGGTCTTTGTGTGTGTGTGTGTGTGTGTGTGTGTGTGTGCGTGCGTGCGTGCGTGTGTGTGGTTCTATACCAAACCAGGCCTGCTCCCTCAGCCAGGGTTAGGCCATCAGTAATTACCCTGCTCATTAACGCAAAGGGGAAAGCAGACAGGCCTGACTTCTCACACTTGGGCCCTCTGCGGATGACGGGGCCAAAGCTCTTGGGGTGGACTGAGTTAGGAGTCTGTTACGCAGTCGTCGTGCTAAGTAAAGAAGGTTAAAGGATCTTCTCCAGCCCTGGAGAGCACGAGGTAGGCGTCTGGTGAGACGCAGCGCACCATTATACTTGATTAGTTGACGTTATCGAGATGCTTTATGAGAAATGATTGCCGTGACTCACAGAGGTCGACTGAAGTTGACTGCTTGCCTGGCCTTTATCAGCACAAAGCACACAACGGCAAGGAACACGCTTTGAAAGTACACTGAAAGTGCATTTAGAAGGCTGCGAGCAAAGGTTGTTGTTTTCTCTAACCTATTTGAGCAAAACCTAACATTTCTTGTTTTGCAGTACAGGCCACTGAGGTCAATTCAACATTTGAAAGTGTGGGCTGTAGAGGTCCAGGCACCTAAACGCCTTCAAGGCACATACAGACATTTTAGAGGCTCTGGAACGAGGTTCAAAACTGACTTTTTTCCGTAACTGTCAACAGGGGTTAATTGAGATAATATGCCAATAATAAATAGTTGAAACATTAGCGTGTTTTCTATAAAATATATAAATATGCATTTTATAAATAATAATCAAGCTTAATTATAAAAATCATTTTTATGCATATACATTTATATGATATATATATATAAACATCTTTTTAAGAAGTCTCTTATGCTTGCTAAATCTTTAATTAAAATTAAAGTAAAAATTGTGAAATAACATTGCACTTTAAAATGACAGTTTGGTAACACTTTCTATGAAGCCCCTATTTATAATACATTATAAGGGTATTCTTAAGGCATTATAATGAATGCATAATGCATAATATGTTATATGATCTCATGAGTATTCATAAGAACAGTTTTAATGTATTATAATTTTTACTTATTTGTGGTTATAGCTTTTAAGAGTATGATTACCTCCTCCATAGTTATAACATATTATAAGTCTCATATCTTGCCATGTTTCTCATGTCACTTTACTTAAAGCATACAAAGACCACTTATAAGTAATTATAATAATATTTCCCAAAGAACCCTAAGATCAAGCGTCAGATCAGATGATTGTGTAATGGCACATTTGTAATATCAGTTTGATGATTTTGATGGTACCCTTTAGACAGCTTTTGATATGTAACTCTGAAACTGTATGTTGGCTAGCAGTAATTATTATTAGTAGTATGCTAAACATATGCTAACACTAAATTTTGATGTTTCCCCAAAAGACAAATATTATATTATAAGTAACTTTAAAAGTACATGAACCTTCTATCTAGCCTAATCTTACCCTAAATCTAATATAAAATATAATGTAAAAAATAAATGTAATATGATATAGTATAATATGATAAGTAGATTTAATATGATTTCCACTGTGTGTTATAAATAATCATAATAATAAAAGTTATAACCTCTAATACTCAAGTATTATAATGTATTATAATTGTTGTTATGATTATTCATGAGATGATATAACATATTATAAGGTTTTTTATAATGCATTATGCATTCATTATAATGCCTTAGAAATAACCTTATGATATATTATAAATAGGGGCTTCATAGAAAGTGTTACCGACAGTTTTCTATGGAAGCCCATTTCTGCCACTGAATAAAAAAACAGAAAAATGTTATTGTGACTTTTTGTCACAATTCCTACTTTTTTTTCTCAGAATTGCGTGATAAAACTCACAATTGCGAGACATAATGTCAGATTGCAAGATAAAAATTGATTCTGACGTTTTTTCTCAGCATTGCATGATATAAACTCACAATTGTGAGAAATAATGTCAGAATTGCGAGATAAAACCTCACAGTTGCATGAAATAATGTCAGAAATGCAAGATACAAACTCACAATTCAGATTTTTTTCTCAGCATTGCGTGATATAAACTCTTAATAGCGAGAAATAATGTCAGAATTGTGAGAAAACTTATTCTGACTTTTTTCTCAGAATTATATGATATAAACTCACCATTGTGAGAAATAATGACAGAATTGCGAGTGTAAACTCACAATTCAGACTTTTTTATCTGAATTGCGAGACATAATGTCAGAATTGCAAGACAAAAAATTATTCTGACTTTTTTGCATGATATAAGCTCACAGTTGTGAGAAATAATGTCAAAATTGCAAGATAAAAACTTATAATTGAAAACAATGTCAGAATTGCGAGATATGAACTCACAATTCTGACTTTTTTCGCTAAATTGTGTGATATAAACTAATAATTGAGAAAAAATGTCAGAATTGCAAGATAAAAACTGATTCTGACTCTTTTTGTCTCAGAACTGCGTAATATAAACTTGTGAGAAATAAAAGTTGTGAGAAATAATGTCAAAATTGTAAGATAAAAACACAATTGTGTGAAATAATATCAGAATTGCAAGATATGAACTCACAATTCTGACTTTTTTATCAAAATTGCATGATATAAACTCATGATTGCGAGAAATAATGTTAGAATTGCGAAATAAAAGCTGATTCTAACTTTTTTTTCTCAGAATTGCATGATATAAACTCATAATTGTGACAAATAATGTTAGAATTGGAGATAAAAATTTATTCTGACTTTTTCTTTTTTCGTTTTTCTTGTTTATATTCTTGTTTCTTGTTTATATCTCAAAATTCTGACTTTTTTTCTTGCTATTCTGACTTTTTTCTCAGAATTGTGAGATATAAACTTGAAAATGTAAGTTATAAAGTCCAATTTTGAGGGAGAAAAACTGTTCTCAGAATTGTGAGTTTATACAATTTTAACTTAACTCGAAATTTATATCTTGCAATTTTGACTTTATAACATGCAATTGATATTATATATATATATATATATATATATAACATGTTGCAATTCTGCAAGTATTTTGTTTTTACATTTTTACTTCCATTTGCTTGTTGAGTGTTACTTCCATTTGCTTGTTGGACCCTGGTTTCAAGAGGTTTAATGCCTCTAATGTGATCATACATGGCATGAAGAACGTAGATTTATTAGGGTAACTGTAACATCTGGCGTGTGGTTTTGTGTATGTCTGTGTTTGTGTGTACGTGTGGACCGGCAGACCGCTGCGTTTGCGGGCACCACACCATGTCACCCCCCATTTAGAGAGCAGAGGTCTGCATCTGGGTGAGCTTTTCCAGGCGTGAGCTACAGGCATCCGACAGCACCCCTCTCCCTCCCTCCCACCTCTCCTCTCCTCCCCTCCCTGCTGATTTGATTAGGCCACTGTCTCCCTGTGCCTGTAATTGCATTTGCCTGTTGCTGTGTGTTTAAGAATAGCCTCGGTCCCCGTAGCCCTCCCCTCCTGATTTCCCAGCTGCCTCGGGGAGCGCTCGGGATAACAAGTCGTCATGACAACCCCAATCACGTCGTGGAGCCCCGCTGCACTCACTGACTTCGCATTTTCTGTTCTGGTTGATTTTTTTATAATAATTTTTATAGCTGTTGTATAAGGCTGGAAATTTTCAAAATTGAAGAATTTCAAAGTAAAAAAAAAATATGATCATTAAAAATATTGAGTCACTAATCAAATAAACTAATTTGTGATGTTGATCGTGCAAAATTAGATTATATGTAAAAAAATTTTAGATTATATGTAAATTTAGATTGTTAGGTAAATTGATATGCAATTGTTTAAATATACTGTGAGGAAAATGTCTTATTATCAGTGATAAAAAGTTTCATATTTATATTAATATTTTTCAGGATTCTTTGATGAGTAGAACAGCATTTATTTGCATTATAGGTGTGTGTGTGTGTGTGTGTGTGTGTGTGTGTGTGTGTGTGTGTGTGTGTGTGTGTGTGTGTGTGTGTATATATATATATATATCATAATTTATATCATAATTATTTATGCTATTTTAGATCATATTTATACATATTTATACATCATATATATTTAAAATATATATATATATATATGTATAATTATTAGGGGTGGGCATAGATTTTTTTTTTAATCTAGATTAATCTAGATTAAATCTTGGAATTAATCTAGATTAATCTAGATTAAAATGGCTAATTTGAATTCTGATGAAGGCATTCAGAATATGTGTGCTACCCAAATAATGACTAAAAGTAAGTCTTTGAGAATGGATCATAAAGCTCATAAAACTGTTCTATGATAATTTGTTGATGAAAATAAATTATGTTCAATTAGATGTACTTGTGTTTACTAACTAACTAACAATGAAATTATTTTTTCTACCTATTAGAGTGTGTTTTTTTTAACGTCAACACCTACCCAACCCATTACATGTTACACCGTACTTTTATTTTGACAGGTTGCCGTGAAGTTTCTGTGTATACAGTATGATATGATGCTAGTTTTCTCAAATGAAACGGTAAAAGTGACACTCACAGCAGTTTGGGAGATTGAGTTTATCTGTTCATGTGAGATGAAAATGCCAAAAATTACCGGGAGCGTCACGTGTGTTTCAGTATGCGTGTAGTAAAAGCTCGTCTCCGCAATGCATACATACAGCTAGGCAAACGGAACATATCGGATTCATATTAAAACGGTCTTTTTGCATTTCAGTTTTCACATACACTAGTCCATATCGCGATTTGAATTAAGTGACAGACCAACATTTGATTTATGAATCCAAAAAACGACGAATTTACGTGGCATTTCGCTATAGTAGATTTGGTTTTTATGAATGGAGGATGACACGATCCCGTCTGTGTTTTGGCGGAAGAGACTTAAACGCGCGACCATATTCTATAGTCTTCGGTATACATCCGCGTTAAACTATCAAGGTGAAAGTCATCATAGCTTGCGTAGTTTAGACCCAGCTCCCAACCCAAATTTGAGAATAGATTAACGGCGATATTTTTTTTATCGCACGATAAGAGTTTCACGTTAACGCAGCACGTTAACGGCCCACCACTAATATATATATATATATATATATATATATATATATATGTATATGTATATGTATGTGAGTGTGTGTGTGTAATTTTTTATACAATTTTAGATCATATTTATGTATACATATTTATACATCATATATAATAAATATATGCATATATATATATATATATATATTGGATGAAAATCTGGACATCTGTACAAAAGTTCCCATTAAAATATTTAACTGACATTGATATTATTTATAATATATATATATACTTTTTTCTTATATATAATAAATATAAATAATTTATAAATAATTTAATGCAGTCCCAGAATTAATTTAGAGGGTGAAGCTTATTTCTTCTGTCTGAGAGTAGATTTTGCTTAGCTCACTTTGCTAGAGAGAATGATATTCCTCCCTGCATGTGTCGCTACAAATCTGCACATGTGACCCCATTTTTGTCACCCCTTCCATTACGTCATGCTTCTAAACAGCCTTATCATCTTTACGGCCGGTTCAAGGCCCGTCCTGCTGATGACATGTGGTGTCCTGGTGTTTTATATCCGTGGTCCACTGCAGTGCAGTACGGTGGCCCTGTAAGGTCTCTCCCAGCAGCTAACAACCAGATCCCTGTGATCTTTTACAAGAGCCTGGCCCAGGATAAATCATTAAGTACGAGCTGTCCTCTAATCGCTAAATTACCCATGGAAGGCGGGCATTCACCGGAGCCCGGGCCCAGAAAGAACAGCGTATCCCCTGCCAAACCGTCACTAGCTGCTGTTAGATGCTTATAAATTGTAGTGAGCAGATGGGTCAAGGTTTTGATTTGGTCCTGACCCGCGCTAATAAATCCATATGATATAAGCTGTGGAAAGCTCATGCAGACACAAGCCTTACTGCTCCCAGAGTCTCACTGCAGTCGAAGTGTCCCAAGAGTGTTTGCGGTAGGATACGGCATTGGGGATAGAGGAGAAAACTGGACAAAGATGGGGGAATCAGTAAATCAATACGTTTTGCACCGCTAAGCTGCGTGAACGCACGCACACGTGCGCACACACCGAGACACAGGAAAGAGTTGCACTTGCCAAAAGACATTTTATTGTTTTAGAGGGTGTGTGGGATTTTTCTCTCTTTCTATTACCGGTTTTGGATCATTAAGCTATTGATTTTTGTTTGGCCGTGTAAGTGGTTTGCCAGGTCCCTGCAGGGAGAGCCAGGCAGGACTTTTTCTGGTTGTGACAGACAGTCCAATCCTCCCCTGGGCCACACTGCGCTTCAGGCCTGCCGAGAAAGAGAGGAACCTCAGAGAGAAAGAGAGACAACCGATCAGGAAGAAGTTTGTTCAGGTTATGAAAAAGTTGGTGAGTCAGAAATCAGTCAGCAAACACTGGCTGTGTTTGGATGAAATAGTGACAACTAACTGAAAACTGTCACAGTGTACAGTCTTTGAGTTTGTTTAATGAGCACATGAAGTTTCATTCAAGTGGCATCCAGTTTTCATCTTAATTACTGTCATTTAGTATTTTAGATTTGTCAACCCAAGAATGAGTCAAAATTGAGATACAGTATAGACTGGATTCAGAATAGCATACTACTCATACTATTTTTGCCGTATAATAATATAAACATATTGCAAATCGTATGATTGTGTGCTATTTGTGTGCACTAGAATCACTGATATTATTGTAAGTTTATGCATCACATTAGACATAAAAGGTCAATTTGAGCACACTGCATTGTGGGACATATTGGCAAATATAGTTATTTGTGTATTCCATGCATATTGTATCCTACAGAAATAGTAAGAGTAATCAGTTAGTATGATGTTCTGATGGTTTGCACACCACAAAAAATATTATAATAATAGGTTATTAAGATAAAAAAGAAAGTACACATTAAATTGTGTAAATTACATAATTTACCACAATCCATTTACATCAAAATAGTTTAACAGACAAAAAAAACAAATCTTTCAACAGAAGATTTAGGGATTTGTGCAGTAAACAATCAAGGTTTTTGTTTTTATAAGAAATTATTTTTTTATTTATAATACATAAAAAAAAAAGTTGAAAGAATAGAAAAAGAATGATGAACACTAGCGATAGAGGGTCATTTTTTATAATAAATAAAAAGAAAACAAGTAGAATGCTAGTGTTAGATAGTGATTTTTTTTTAAAAAAGAAAACAAGTCGAAAGAATAAAAAAGATTAGAGAATGACAGTGTTAGAGGGTAATTTTTCTATAATAAAAAAAATAAAACAGAAAAAGAATAGAGAATGCTAATTAGTAATTTGTTTAATAAATAAAAAGAAAACGGGTAGATAGAATAGAAAAAGAATAGAGAACGCTATAGTGTTAGAGTGTCTTTTTTAATAAAAAAATAAAACAAGTTAAAAAAATTTGAAAAAGAATAGAGAATGCTAGTGTTAGAGGGTAGTTTTTTATTAATAAAAAAATCTAGTTAAAAAGAATAGAGAACGACAGTGTTAGAAAGTAATTTTTCTATAATAAAAAGAAAACAAATAGGATAAAAAATTGAGAAGCTAGTGTTAGATGGTGATTTTTTTAATAAATAAAAAGAAAACAGAATAGAAAAAGAATAGAGGGTAATTTTTTTTAAATAAACAAGCTGGACAAAGAATAGACAACGCTAGTGTTAGATGGTACGTTTTTTATAAATTAAAAGAAAACGCATTGAAAGAATAAAAAAAGAATAGAGAACGACAGTGTTAGACGGTAATTTTTTATATTGAATAAAAAAACAAGTAGATGGAATAGAAAACGAATAGATAACACTAGTGTTAGAGGGTCAGTAAGGGTCAAAAAGAAAACAAGTACAAAAAATAGAGAATGACAGTGTAAAAGGGTAAATAAAAACAGATGGAAAACAAGTAGGGTCAATTAAAAAAAAAGAAAGAAAGAAAAAGAAAACATGTCAAAAGAATAAAAAATGATAGTGTTAGAGGGTAAATTGTAGGTGGAAGAGATGAGAGGTTTTATACTTGCTATATACTTGCTTTTATGCTTTATTTTGTACTTGCTGTAAATACATTTTAATTTAATGTGAAGGTTTTTTATTGCCTTTTCCCATATAAAAAAAAGAAAATTTGCTGAAGATTATACAGCTAACGTCATAAATTGATTTAGCTGGAAATCAACTGTATGGCATACGATGCAAGATATAAAGTTTTGAAACTGATGATTCAGAATCCCTTTGGTGCAGTAATTCTTATACAATTTAAAAGTGATTATTTATGTAAGAATGTTTTGCAAACTAATGACTTGAATTTGTTCTGTTCGGGTTGAGTTTGTTTGAGTTTAGTTTGAGCGGACATCTTTGGGAGTGCTTTGAAAGTCATTAAAGACCTGCTTTCTCGTGGCAAGGGTCCATAGCATTTATTATTCATCATTTGTTTGGTACATTCAGTACAAATGATTTTTATCATACCTCCAAGTACAGTGTCATGTTAAAACATCATTTTTAGACTTTTTGTTGCCAGGCCAACAGTCAGCAGAAACACCTTTCTGGAATGTTATCAGTTTTCAAAGCCAGCGTAGTTGAGATTCTGCCACTGTACGCAACTGCGCTCCGTTTTGTCGAGCACTAATGTTCTTTGTCTTGACAATAAAACCCAGCTCGTGAGATTTCCGCCCCATCTCCATCCCCCAATGCGGGAGACTCTGTGTTCTGACCCAGGCCTTCATTATAAATTCACGGACACAATTTGGGTGAAATTTTTTTGCATTAATAATGAAAGCGATGTCCCCGCCGCACGGGGGCCGGGGCTGGCGGTCTTGGCCGCCCTCCCGACTGCGCAGAGGGTGTCTACAAATGAAAGGGAGTAAATTAAGGAGAAAGAGGAGCTCCTGCGTTGCTCTCACGCCCTGTGGGGAGGGGACACTATTTCATTTCTCTTCAAAGAGCAGAAATATGAAACAGTGTTTCCTTTCAGCCATCACCATCCCTCTCTTTTCCTCTCTTTCTGGTTCTCTCTCTCATCACCCCTCCCTCTTTGAGGAGCGTGTTTTAAATTATTAAAGATTTTAATCATTGTTCTAAAATGCTACAGACGGGCTGGCAGGGGGCACAGGGAGGTGCTGTTGGTGGGGGGAGGTCGTTTCGGGTTTGGCGGGGGGTCTCTGGAAGCAAGAACGATTATGTTTTAGAAAGTGCTTGAAGTGACTGCTGCTCTTTGCTGTCCTTGCCGCTCTGAGGGTGAATGAGTTTTTACTCCATATTTCTTGCATTAGATTACGTGTGTGTGTGTGTGTGTGTGTGTGTGTGTGTGTGTGTGTGTGTGTGTGTGTGTGTGTGTGTGTGTGGAGTCTCCAGTCTGGTCCACATTGCAGCTTATTCGGGCCAAGAACTACCAAATTAAACAGAAAGCCTTTAGACCATATAAAACATTTTTTTTTCAACCTGAGGTTATTAATTAATACTTTTATTTAGCAGGGATGCATTAAATTGATCAAAAGCAACAGTGAAGATATTTATAATGTTACAAAACATTTCTGTTTTAAATGAATTCTGTTCTTTTGAACAGTTTTCAACTCTGGCAATTATTAGATATTGTTCCTTGAGCTCTAAATCAGCATATTAGAATGATTTCTGATCATGTGACACTGAAGACTGGAGTAATGATGCTGAAAATTCAGATTTGCATCACAGGAATAAATTACATTTTGAAATATATTCAAATAGAAACAAGTTATTTTAAATTGTAAAAATATTTCTGAATATTGCTGTTTTTACTGTGTTTTTGATAGCCTTGAAGAGACTTAAAACCTACCCCAAACTAAATTTTGCCCACTATTTTTTCTAGAAACATGATATGCTATAATCGAGCTTTATAAAGTTATTTTGCTGAAAAAGATGGCATATGATACAAAACATGACAGCCATTATAAATATTTACTTTCCTGTCTTTACTGATCATTATAATGTAATCTGAATAAAAGTGATAATTTGTCTAAAAAATAATAACCTCAAGCTTTTGAACAGTGATGTTCAAATGTTTCACACTAGTCATGTTTTTTCCATTTGTGTCTGCGAAAGGCATTAAACGATCAACAAATTACCTGTGGCTGAGTCTAGTGTGCGACATAAATTATGTTTCTGTCATTGCCATGACGTTTATTTAGTTTAGGTCATTATATAGTTTAACTACCTCTTCCAATGCCCACAGAGCACATTACTAAGCAGACAATCGTCTCGTTCAGCCAAAGGCTCATGCAAGAGGCAAGTTTATTGTTCCTGCCGGACTGCGAGAGACTTTTAGAGACTTTGGCACACTGCGTTTTAACGATATTGTCTGTAAATCAATACCGCACTTCATGCATATTCCCAGCGCCCACAGTTCCCTTGTCCCTGATTGCAGCTGAAACATTTCTGGTTCCTGGTTCTCCAGAGGATTTGAGTTCAATAGCGTGCTGCTGATTTGAAAAAGATTTTAATCAATCCCGAGGATTAAATTGGGAATCTATCCGTTTCACTTCACTTTTGGCGGGTCTTCCTGCTGTCACACTTAAAGCCTCGGAGTTTGTCGCCTCCGCTACCGAGAATCCTCTGAGGTGCTAATAAGATTAGCTTCGCTGGGTGTACGCACATGCAAACATCTGTGATCACGGGATGGATGTCGCAAACCCTCGGAGACTGAATCAAAATAACCCAGCTGTGCTCGCCACTCATCTTGAAGGGCTCTGCTGACCTTTTTCTGAGGAATGTCGCCACTCTGGTGTTAGTCACATGAATGACAGCCTTGTATATGTGTGTGTGTGTGTGTGTGTGTGTGTGTGTGTGTTTAGAGGAGCGGGTGGGTGCTTGGCTGATTCAGCCTGAGATAGAGATAGCAAGTGCATTCATTGGAAAGCAATAGTCTAATAACGTACATGTGAGTTTATTGAGTTTATTGTTAAGGAGCGGATGGGGGCACATCTGCACAAGAGTCTATTCTAATGAGCGCAGATGGAGTCTGCGATTCCGAGAGTGAGCGTGTGACGTCAGTCGGCTGCCACACACACACACACACACACACACACACACACACACACGCACACGGCTGGTGCGATCTGTGTTTCCAGCCAGCATTCCCTATCCAATCTGTCACTTTCAAGTAACTACTACAATATAATGAATTCTGTGATTTATATTACAGCTTAAATGTTTAGAGTCCGATTTTTTTTAAGTCTCTTATGCTCAACAAGGATGCATTTATTTGGTAAAAACAATAATATTGTAAAATATTATTACAATTTAAAATAACTGTTTTATTTTATGTTACATTGATTGATTTGGTCTTCATAATTTTGTTTGTTTTTTATTTGTTTTTGGATGTGTTTTATTTTATTGACTCTAAAATGTATTTTTTATTTTATTTTTATTATTATTAATTTTATTATTTTGGGTTCAGAAAGCTTTTTTTAAAGTTTCCTATGCCTAACAAGGCTGCATTTATTTAGTAAAAACAGTAATATTGTGAAATATTCTTACAAGTTAAAATCATTGTGTTCTATTTTGTTATGTTCATTTTCCTTCTGCCTTAGTCTTCAAAATCTTATTTGTTGTTGTTTTAGTTATTTGCTTATTTATTTATTTTTGCATTATTGGTGTTTTTTTGGACTACATTGCTTATTATTTTATTTGTTTTATTTTATTTTTTTATTTTGGGTTCGGAAAGATTTTTTATTTAGTCTCTTATGCCCAACCAAGCTGAATTTATTTGCTAAAAACAGTAATATTATGAAATATAATTACAGTTTAAAATAATTGTTTTTATTTATTTTTGCATTGTTGTATTTTTTTTATTGGCTCTTCCTACATTGCATATTTTACAGTTTATTTTATTTTAATGGAATGTAACTTTTATTTTATTTTATTTTATTTTATTTTGGAAAGATTTTTTTAATGTAAAACAGTAATATTGTGAAATATTAAAATAACTGTGTTCTATTTTATGTTACATTAATTTTATTTTTGACTCTCAGCCTTTTTCTTCAAGATTTTATTTGTCTGTTTGTATTTATTTATTTTGCAATATTGTATTTTATTGACTCTTCCTACATTGCCATTTTGATTTTATTTAATTTTATATTATTTTATTTTGGGTTCAGAAGTTTTTTTTAAGTCTCTTATGCTCTGTAAACTGTTCTATTTTATGTTTTCTTTAAAATGTAATAACCTTGTGATGGCAAAGCTGAATTTTCTTTAAGAGAAATTCCAAATAACCCGAAATTCAAAGTTTTTATTACTTTACAAATGTCTTTACTATCACTATTAATCAATTTAATTCATCATTGTGTATATATATATATATATATATATATTCATTAAAAAGATTCTGCTCATAGGAGTCATTTGTTCGAGAATCAAACCAAGGTTCCAATTCTAAAAGTTTGCTTCAGTAAGTGTATTTTCTGTTTATTGTCTTTCTATTACTTTGCAATGCCCAAACTTTCTTTCTAACCATATTTAATTCAGCAAGCTCACAACTCAGCAGAAATATAACTCTAGTGCAGTGGCAAAAGTTCACGTACGTGCTAGCTTTCCTTGGCACATTATAACTGTTGCAATATCTGATTCAAATCATCATCCCAGTGAATGCCTTTGTCATTTTATGATACTTTTTCATCCTTTTTTAAAGCTTGAAAGCTTCAATCACCATTCATTTGAATAATATAGAAATATGTGGTCCTGATGTTTTAAAATGACATGAAAAAAGGTTCAAGTTATTGGGTGTCAAGACCCTCAAGGACAGTTGTTCTGAAGGTTATCTGTGAATGTGTGTGTGTTTTCATGTCTGGGCATGCCAGGATGTTGAAGGGGCATGTATTGTTGTTGTGTGTGTGTGAATGTGTTGATGTGGGTGATCTTCTGTTCCAGCCTGTGTGTTTAACTCCATTTAAAACGAGGCAGTTCTTTGCTGTAATGATTGCTCACTGCTGTAAGAGCGCTAAATAGTCCCGGAGGACTGGGTTTGCTGTGGCCTCTCGCTCGGAAAAGGCTTATGCGTCACACGCGGTACAAGGAGAGAAAGGTGGCTTCTGATAGCCTGACACCTTCCTACCCGAGACTGTCGACATCTATCGCATTTGCAGTAATTTGTGGCCTGATTTTCACGCTTTTCGACACTTCTGTTTCCTACTCGTTTGACTTCTTTGACACTGTGGAGAGAAGATACAAGGTCAGATGGATGCTTTCACCCCATCCCAACCTCTCACATCCCTTTACGGCATGATTTGATGCGTCATGTGATCCACTTTTGACCCATTTATGTGTAACGGTAGAAGTGAGCAAGTCACTGTTCGTGAGTGGTTGAGTTGGCCAGGTCAGTTTCACTTAACCAAGCAAACTAGCATCAGAATAGTCACTGTAATTTTATAAACTATTAATTTAAATTTTTGACCTTTTGCCTTACAAAACTGTATTTGTTTGATTGATTGTTGTTATTTATTTATTTTTTTTACGTTATTGTGTTTTATTTTATTGACTTCCTATTTTGCTAATTTTATTTTATTATTTATTTTATTTTATTTGCTCTTTAAATTACCTCTACATTTTTTATTTTATTTATTTATATTATTTTATTTTATTTGCTCTTTAAATTACCTCTACATTGCAAGTTTTAATTGTATTTATTTTATTTCATTATTTTATTGATGCTTCATGTGACTTCTGTAAATTTTATTTGCTCTTTAAATGACCTTTACATTTCTAATTTAATTTTTATTATTTTATTTTATTATTTTAATTTATTTTATTAATACTTCACATGACTCCTGCTAATTTGCTCTTTAATTGACTCCTTTACATTTCATTTTTATTTTATTTTATTTTAATAATTATCTTTAAATGACCTCTACATTCCTCGTTTATATATATATATATATATATATTATTTTATTACTGCTTTAAGTGACTCCTGCCAATTTTATTTATTTTATTTGCTCTTTAAATTACTCCTGCAAATTTTATTTTAATTTATTTTATTTGCTTTTTAAATGACCTCTACATTCCTCATTTTATTTTTTATTTTATTTGCTCTTTAAATGACCTCTACTTTGATTTTTTAAAATTATTTTATTATTTTTATTTTATAGAAACGTCACGTGACTCCTGCATATTTTTATTTTATTTTATTATTTTATTTTTTAGATGCTTCAGGTGACTCCTGCATATTTTTTTTATTATTTATTTTATTTTATTATTTTATTTTATTTTATTTTATTGATGCTTCACACGACTCCTGCACGTTTTATTTTATTTTTTACGACTTTCACATGACTCAAAATTTGCTAATGTAATTTTATATTATTGATTCTGGACTTCTGCATTCAAAATCATCTTTATTGTAGTAGTAGTCGTATTTAGATTTTTTTGACTGATTGATTGTATTTTTTACTTGGAGGAAAGAAAAAAGAACATTTAAATTGAATTCAGAAACTGTGGGAACCGTATTCAAACTATTGTTGCCCACACAATATGTCTGACCCAGTGAAACCAAATATTTTCCCACCAGTCTAACAGTGCACTTGATTTCATGTTGAAGAAGGTAGCAGAAAAGAGTCAAAAGAGCACTTAGAAAGAGAAAGGAAAGAGTGTATAAAGCAAGACACCACAAGAGCCCTAGTAGTATGAAGCTCATAAATAATCTCCAGGCAATTACGCAAGTCCACTTAGAGCTTCACTTTTGTGTCTGGGTAGTGAGAGGAGAAAAAGTAAAAGGGGGAAATGCGAAAACAGCAGGAGGGGAGAAAAAAAGAGAGTCCCCAATTTGACAGCTTTTGGGCTTGTTTTTCATTTTTTATTCATTAGATAAGTAAAAGCAAATACAAGGAAGGCAAGGGAGTGTTGTGCGGTGATTTATGTTTACTTCTCGGAGAGAATGCAGGATTTATTTGCAACCAAGGCTTTACGCTCCACACACCGCAAAGCTTTGCATTACCGAGAGCGAGCGACAGACAGAGAGAGAAAGAGAGGGAGGAGGTGTAATGTAATAAAGAGGGACATATTCTTTCTTTTCTCTATGTCTGTCTCTTTCCCCCGTGTTGTCAAATAAATGTTCTCTTTTTATCGTCACTATCATAATGACCGGAGGCAGCTTATTGCAGCTGTTTATTGCTTTCATATGTGTAATTATGCAGTGATGGGAGAAAGAGTGTGTGTTTGTGATGTGTAATCTGCCTCTCTAATGGATTAGGCCCAACTTTAATGAGCTCATCACACACACACACACACACACACACACACACACACACACACATACACACACTTGGAGAATCAGAAAAGAGAGCCCAGGTAAAAAAAAAGTGCACTAAAATGCACTTTATTTAAGTATACTTAGTACACTTTTCAGTAATGTACTAAAAGTGCTCTATTTTCGCACACTAATTTTGTACTTAATGTACTAAAAGATAGTATTAAGTATATGTTAAGATAAACTTAATACCATCTAAGTGTACTCAACTGTGCTATTTTGAGACACCCTGAAATTGAACTAAAATGTGCTTTTAACATACTATATCTGTATTTTAAAAAATATATTTAGTTAAAACTAGAAATACACTTGAACCCTATTTTTCAACATTTATAAATATATTTAAGACTAATTTAAAGTATAGCAATAATATATTAAAAGAATATTCAAAATGTGAAAAAAGTGTGCTAAAATACAATTTAAGTACACGTAGTGCACTTCCCTTAATGTACTTAAAGTGCTCTATTTTCGGGCACTGATTTTGTACTTAATATACTAAAAGTTATTCTTAAGTACTCCTTAAGATAAACTTAAGATCATCTAAGTGTACTCAACTGTGCTATTTTGAGACACCATGAAGATGAACTAAAACGTGCTTTTAACATACTATCTCAGCATTTCCAAAAATGTATTTTGTTACCACTTATAATACATTTGAAACATATTTCATAAACCTTTAAATATACTTATTATACATAAAAAATAAACTTACTGATTATTTAAAATACAATAATAATATATAACAAATGTATACAAGGCGTATTTATAATGTATTGCCCACATGTTTTTTATTAATAAAAAATACACTTATTAATTATTTAAAATACATGAATAATATATAAAAAATTTATACAAAGCGTATTTATAATGTATTGGCCACATATATTCATTAATAAAAAATACATTTGTTGATTATTTAAAATACATGAATAATATATGACAAATGTATACAAAGCCTATTTATAATGTATTGCCCAAATATTTTTATTAATAAAAAATACACTTGATGATTATTTAAAATACATGAATAATATATGACAAATGTATACAAAGCGTATTTATAATGTATTGCCCAAATATTTTTATTAATAAAAAATACACTTGATGATTATTTAAAATACATGAATAATATATAATAAATGTATACATAGCGTATTTATAATGTATTTTTTATTAATAAAAATATGTGTGCGCAAGACATTATAATTACGCTTTGAATAAATTTATTATATATAATTGATATATTTTAATTAATTAATAAGTGTATTATAATGAATAAAAATGTATGGGCAATACATTATAAATACGTTGTCACGAAACGTGTAGGAAAGCAAAAAATAACGTCTTCAATAAAAAGTCTTCAATAAATCCTCAGGCAGAGTAACAATAGACAGGAATGGCGGGAGAAAACGCGCACACAACGAAGGAGCATAGGTGTAACGCTTGTAGCCGGACAAAGAAACAAGGAAATCAAACAAACTTATAAAGGGGAGATAATTACAACAACAGGTGGAGGGGATCACACTAATGAGCAGGAAGACCAAAAAAGGGCATGGGAGAAACCAAACAGACAGTCCAATGGGGGAAACACTGGGAAAAACCAAGACAAACAGTCCAAGGGCGTGACATACACTTTGTATACATTTATCATATATTATTAATGTATTTTAAATAATTAAGAAGTGTATTTTTTATTATTAAACATATGTAGGCAATACATTATAAATATGCTTTGTATACATTTATTATATATTATTCATGTATTTTAAATAATCAACAAGTGTATTTTTTTTGTAATAAAAATATGTGGGAAATACATTATAAATACGCCTTGCATACATTTGTTATATATTTATGTATTTTAAATAATCAACAAGTGTATTTTTTATTGATAAAAATATCTGGGCAATACATTATAAATACGCTTTGTATACATTTGTTATATATTATTCATGTATTTTAAATAATCAGTAAGTTTATTTTTCATGTATAATTAGTATATTTAAAGGTTTATGAAATATGTTTCAATCCTATTAGAAGTGGTAACAAAATACATTTTTTGGAAATGCTGAGATAGTATGTAAAAAGCACATTTTAGTTCATCTTCATGGTGTCTCAAAATAGCACAGTTGAGTACACTTAGATGATCTTAAGTTTATCTTAACATATACTTAAGAATAACTTTTAGTATATAGAGTACAAAATTAGTGGACTAAAATAGAGCACTTTAAGTACATTAGGGAAGTGCACTAAGTGTACTTAAATTGTATTTTAGCACACTTTTTTCACACTTTGTATATTCTTTTAATATATTATTGCTATACTTTAAATTAGTCATAAATATATTTATAAATGTTCAAAAGTAGGGTTCAAGTGTATTTCTAGTTGTAACTAAATATATTTTTTTAAATACAGATATAGTATGTTAAAAGCACATTTTAGTTCAATTTCATGGTGTCTCAAAATAGCACAGTTGAGTACACTTAGATGGTATTAAGTTTATCTTAACATATACTTAATACTATTTTTTAGTACAATAAGTACAAAATTAGTGTGCGAAAATATAGCACTTTTAGTACATTACTGAAAAGTGTACTAAGTATACTTAAATAAAGTGTATTTTAGTGCACTTTTTTTAACCTGGGAGAATTACTTGTACTTGTACTTAAGTACAACTTTTGGGAAAATGTACTTCTACTACAATACATTACTAATAGATTTTTAATCAAATAAATGTAATGTAAACTTAAAATTACCACACTCAAAATCAATTTAAGTGTTAGTGATAATAATGCATTCATATTAAGTGTACTTAGGTACAACTTTTGGGAAAATGTACTTCTACTACAGTACATTACTAATAGATTTTTAATAAAATCAATTTAATGTAAACTTAAAATTACCACACTCAAAATCAATTTAAGTGTTAGTGATAATAATGCATTCATATTAAGTGTACTTAAGTACAACTTTTGAGAAAATGTACTTCTACTACAATACATTACTAATAGATTTTTAATAAAATCAATTTAATGTAAACTTAAAATTACCACACTCAAAATCAATTTAAGTGTTAGTGATAATAATGCATTCATATTAAGTGTACTTAAGTACAACTTTTGGGAAAATGTACTTCTACTACAATACATTACTAATAGATTTTTTATATATTAACTTATTTTAAACTCAAGATTAGTATGTAAACAGTGTACTAAAAATCAACTAATGTTTAAAGCATTTAAAGCACACTTTTGAAAAACACACTAATAAAACTCTTTTGGATGTTTTTTCTGTAGTGTACTTTATTGTAGTACACTAAAAAAATATTTAAGTATTACTGGTATTTAGTATACTTTTGTCAAGTGTACTAAAGTCCTACTGAAGTATAAACATACTTTTAATTAGTAAATTTATAGTGTATAACCATCAAACTTTTATTTAACACAAAAAAAAAACAATGTACTAAAAATGTATTTGCGGGTATTTAAGTGTATTTTAATTGCATTTAAGTATATTTTTTTTTCACCTGGGAGAGCAAGAGGTTGAGACTGCTACTAAAAAGCGTTCAAACTTATATTTTGATAACTGACAGTTGCTAATATGTCTATCATCCACATATTGGTTAATAAAAAATCCAAATATAATCAATTAACAGCTGATAAATTTTTTTAAAAATCTGTTTTGACAGCATCTGTAATACATTAGGTTGAGGTCTGTAACATCGAAAGCTACAGTAAGTGTTTCTAAGTCCAGTTTATATATTATCATGTCACAGGATACAAATCAAATAGCCATTATTCACTTTCAGACAGCCTCACAGGCAAAGGTGAAAGATCTCTCGTTTCAAATCCAGTTTCGGCTTTATTCCCATTAGACTAGAGCATGTTTCACCTCCAGTTCCTGTTGCGCTTTATAAATAGGCAAAATAAAACTCTATTACTTTACTGAGGGGTATAGTGGTTATGTAGCACAAGAACAATAAACTTATTCAAACAAGGAAAAATATTCATCCAAAATGAATTGACTTAAATACAGCGCATTCATAAACATAATACATAAATACAATTCAATGCCATTACTGTCTTAATAATGTGCCTGGTTTTATTGTGTGTGATTCATCAGTGCATGTTATTAAACAAAAAGTTATCATAACCTTTTCTGCTGATGTAACCAAGGCCTCATAAGCAGGGACAAATAATATTTAAAGAATGTTTTTTTTCTTCATCAAAACAGAAATTTAGCATTACATCACTTTTGCTTAGTAGTGAATGGGTGCCGTCAGAATTAGAGTCCAAACTGCTGGTAAAAACATAACAATAATCCACAAGTTCATCAATTAACATCTTGTGAAGAAAAAAGCTGTGTGTTTGTTGTTGATATTTTAAATATGCACAGATCAAGCACTGTTTAAGTGAAACAAGTCCAAAACAGTTCTCAACAAATATGTCAGTAGATTTTGATGTGAGAGGACAACAGGAGATGGACTTTTTCACTGGAGGAAGCGTTATTGTGGATTATGGACTCCTTTTTTTGGCCAAAAGCCACTGTTTGAAGTTTAAAAACACCCTAAGGATGGATTTATTTCTTTTAAATTTGCAGCATTTCACTTAACAAGATGTTAACTTGCATTATTTTATTTTTATTGCTCTTTAATTGACCTTTAGATAGCTTACTTTATTTATAGATCATTCATGTTTTATTTACTCTTTAAATGATTACTATTTGATTTATTTTTTATGTTCTATATTTTTTTATTTGCTCCTTAAATTACCTCTGCATTGCTAATTTTATTTAGTTTTGTTGTTAATTAAATGATTACTATTGACTATTATTATTGATTGACATATTTTATTTGTTCTTTTAATGACCTCTGAATTGTTTTATTTTGTTTTTTTATTTCATTTGCTCTTCACCTCTGCTGTGAATGGGTGCCGTCACGAGAGCGTACTACGTACACGTCAAAACAGCTGATAAAAACATCACAGTAATCCACACCACTCCAGTTCATCAATTAACATCTTATGAAGCAAAAAGCTGTGTGTTTTGTCATTTTCAGCTTGAAATCGTTGAATCGTCGTCTTCTTTCCATAAATATTGCTTTCTTAAAAATGTTCTTATCTAATTCAGGTGAGAAATATGCCTAGATTAAGCACTGGAGTGAACTTTTTCACTGGAGGAGGCATTGTTATGAATTATGGACTTACATTTTGGATTTGTTTCTTAAAAACATGCAACTTTTCACTTCACAAGAAGTTAACTGATGGACTGGAGTTGTGTGAATTACTTGTGGATTAATGTGTTTTTATCGGCTGTTTGGACTCTCATTCTGACGGCACCCATTCACTACAAAGAATCCATTGGTGAGCAAGTGATCTCACAATTTATGATCCATTCAAATCCTGATGCGTAAAATCCCACCTTACATTATTTCCCAGTGTGAAATGTCACTTTACAGAAATGAAATGAGTTGCGAATGCTGTTTTGTGACATTTTTAATCCCATTCAAAATGAAAAGAAAAAATGATGCTGAACCTGACAAGAAACACACTGAGAAACCGACCTAAAAAGATTAGAGAATAAACCCTTGAATGTCAATATTTCACAGGCAGATGGCAGATTCATGTCTTTACGGGTTCGATTAGCTGATGTCTTTCATTGCGTGACATTACATTTAAGTTCCTAGTAGTCATTTCCACAATAAAGTGCGCAAATCACATTGCTGGAGAAAAATAGTCTTTCCTGCTTAATTAGCCAGATGCTTGCGAATGCACCTGTTATGGCAGAGTTTCTGTGCAGACTGAAGTGACACCGGATCGAGTCCTGAAAGAGCACTTTCCTGCCCCCACCTCACCTCCGGTAAAGTTGTCTCATTTTCATGACACAATTTATAGACGTGCCTCCAAAGCCATGCGATATTTTACACTCCTGGATCATTAAATGAAACCCTTCGGAAGCTCTCGAGGTGCAAAGCACTTTTGCGGGAGGTGTAAAACGCGCAGGGTTTTTACGGGCGTCCCGGGCGCTGGGAGATGAGGAGGAGGACGGTGGCAGGGGTTTAAAGAGGCAGCCATCCGTGTCGTTTGGGAAGGTTACAAGGAGCCACGGGACTCCGGCGCTTTAAAGACTTACCTCAGGACATGCTGCAGTGTGTGAGAGAGAGAGGGAAAGAAAATGAGTGTGAGTTATAGGCACTGTGGTGGTTTAATAATTCAGTGAAATCCAAATTTGAGCAGATGCCCCCGGTGCTCTGGGTAAAATAAGGCTATGCTGAATGGGAAAGAGGAACCTTAAAAAGCAGACGCAGGAAGTAACATTTGAAGAGTGCCAAGTGGAAATTGTGCTTGAACGGAGGTCGCTGGGTTGCCGTGCATGTTCCCAACAGATTACTTTCCTCACCGAAGATATGTGACGCACACTAATTATTGAAATTGTGTGTGTTAGCGGGTGTTTAAAGCAGCACTTATGTGCTATGTAAAGTCGAGTTTGCTATATAAACATAATTAATATATAATGTTTACTAGAAAAATTAAAAATATTAATTTCTGAACAATTATTTGTTTGTAAAAGTTAATTATTTAATTTGTGTATGCATACAAAACTATATACAGTTGAAGTCAAAAGTTTACAGACACCTTGCAGAATCTGCTAAACGTTAATCATTTTACCAAAACGAGGGATAATTCAAAATGCATGTTATTTTTTTAATTAGTACGGTCCTCAATAAGATATTTCACATAAAAAAAAGCATTTACATATAGTCCACAAGAGAAAATAAAAGTTGAATTTATAAAAATGACCCATTTCAAAAGTTTACATACTGTGCTTTTTTTTTTTTTTGTGATAGCTGTTCATGAGTTCCTTGTTTGTCCTGAACAGTTAAACTGCCTGCTGTTCTTCAGAAAAATCCTTCAGGTCCCACAAATTTTTTGGGGACTCTTATGCAAATATTACAGAACGTTCAAACGCTCACTGATGCTACAAAAGGAAACAAATCAAACTTTGAATTTGGAGATGATAAATGTAACTTATTTTGTCTTCTGGGAAACATGTAAGTGTCTTCTGTAGCTTCTGAAGGGCAGTACTAAATTAAAAAAAATATGATATTTAGGCAAAATAAATAAAATGTACACATTTCAAAAGTTTTCACCCCCTGGTTTTTAATACGTTGTTTTCCTTCTGAAGCATCAGTGAGCGTTCAAACCTTCTGTAATAGTCCTCAGTGTGAAAAGATGGATCTCAAAATCATACAGTCATTGTTGGAAAGGGTTCAAATGCACAAAAATGCTGTTCATATATATATATATATATATATATATATATATATATATATATTATTGCGAAAATATTCATACCCCTTCATTTTTCCCCACATTTTATGTTGCAGCCTTATGTTAAACTACTTTAAATTGCTTTTTTCCACATCAGTCTACACTCCATTCACAATAATGACAAAGCATAAAACAGATTTGTGACAACTTTGCAAAACACTGATATAAGTACATTGCATAAATATTAATACCCTTTTCTGGGACACTTGAAATTTAGCTTGGGAGCATTTCGTACCACTTGTAGATGTTACTACACTTTGGGTGGAGTTAACATGTGGCAAATTCATTCGACTGAGTATGATTTGGAAAGGCAAACACCTCTCAATAAAAGGTATCTTATTGTGCTTAGAGAGTACTTTGTGAATGCGCGTCAAAGACTGAAGAAGAGAAGAATTTTTTGTTTTCTTTGCGCACAAAACGTATTTGAAGCGCTGCTGTCACATGGATTGTTTTAATGATGTCCTTACTACCTTTCTGGGCCTTGAATGTGGTAGGGTGAGCAACTAATGACAATTTTCAGTTTTGAACTATCTCTTTAAGGTTTAAGATTTTCAGATTTTTACTGTATTAAAAGCTTTGTCATTGTTAGAGAGCTTGGCTACTGTGCAGTGTACTCTCTGCTTGTTTGTCGGTCAGGAAAACACTAGACTGTAGATTTATAATTTATCTTTATGTTTTTATTTAGTATTTGTTTGCTAGCTCTCGTGTCTTGAATGACTCTCAATGCAATCTGAGCCTGGCACAACAAAGGCAGGCTAGCTCATCCTTCAAGAATTACCTCCTCCTCCACAAACCCTGAAAGAGCACGCTCATCCCTTTGTGGGGAAATGAAAGGAATATTATTGTTCCTACTGTGAGAATGAACTTTGAATTTTTTCTGCCTTAGTTGGTAGAAAAGTTTGCTCCCTGCTCTTGCTACGTGACTGCAATTCAAAGCATGACTTCTTTAAAGCTCACTGTTACAGTATTTTACAGACAGCCTAGCCGTTTGTATTTGAATATAAAGGCTGTGATATTCATCATACTTATTTTTCTCCGGGAGAGCAGAGGGAAAAAGTGATAGATTATTCATTGTGTGCTTCCATTTATCAAAACAGAGCAAGAAAGGGTCAGATAGGATATTTTACATAACCAAAGTTGGTTTCGTTGTTTTGACATCGCTTACCAGTTACTTCATAAACACTAGCCTTAAAGGAATATTTCACCTAAAAAATGGAATTCTGTCATCATTTATTCACCCTCATGTTGTTCCAAACCTGACTTTCTTTCTTCTGTGGAACACAAAAGACGATATTTTGAAAATTACCTCAGTGTTTTTTTACATACAGTTGAAGTCAAACGTTTACATACACCTTGCAGAATCTGCTAAATGTTAATTATTTTACCATAATAAGATGAATCACACAAAATACATGTTATTTTATATTTAGTACAGACCTGTATAAGCTATTTCACATAAAAGATGTTTACATTTAGTCCACAAGAGAAAATAATAGTTGATTCTGAATACTATGTTGTTACCTGAATGATCCACAGCTCTTTTTTATCCTTGAAAATCCTTCAGGTCCCACAAATTGTTTGTTTTTTCCGCATTTTTGTGTATATGAACACTTCCCAACAATGGCTGTATGATTTTGAGATCCATCTTTTCACATTGAGGACAACTGAGAGGGAGGGGTGAAAACTTTTGAAAAATTGTGAAGATTCGGGTAAATTTAGCTTTTGTCATTTAGGGAACATGTAATTATCTTCTGTAGCTTCTGAAGGCCAGTACTAAATGGGAAAAAAAATATGATATTTAGGCAAAATAAGAAAAATGTACACTTCCTCATTCAGTTCAAAAGTTTTCACCCCTGGTTCTTAATGCATCATTTTTCTTTCTGAAGCTTCAGTGAGTGTTGGAACCTTCTGTAATAGTTGCATATGAGTGCCTCAGTTGTCCTCAGTGTGAAAAGATGGATCTCAAAACCATACAGTCATTGTTGGAAAGGGTTCAAATACACAAAAACAACATAATTCAGGTAACAACACAGTATTAAGAATCAAGTGTATGTAAACTTTTGAACAGGGTCATTTTTATAAATTCTGTAAACGTCTTTAATGTGAAATATCTTATTCAGGTCAGTATTAAATAAAAATTAACATGCATTTTGTGTGATCCTTCTTATTTTGGTAAAATAATTTACATTTTGCAGATTCTGAAAGGTGTATGTAAACTTTTGACTTGGCTACATGGCTATCTAACTCAAAATATACTAAGACTTTGGCATTCTAGAGCGTCTGCATTACTGACGTGTATCAGAAACAGTGCCGAATTGGGCACGCAGGTGGTGTGTAACAGCTCATCATGGCTTTCTGGAGTGCTTTAGAATGAGCTAACAGGAGGAAAAAAAGCACCCTGTGGTGGAAGACACTCCCTCAGCGCAGACGTGACACCCACGCGTACCTTTCTGTGGCCGTTTAGCCCGGCTTGTGTGTGTGTTTGTGTGTGTGCCAGCATGCCAGAGAGTTACATCACCATAAGGCCGTGCCATGCTGTGGCTCAGTGGCGGGGATACGGACGGCGGGGCCTGTACAGATGGAGACAGAAGGTTTCTGGTGAGGTGAGGGTGTGCCTGTGAGATTCAGAAAGCGAAAAGTGTGTTTTGTGGTAATATATTTAGATAGCAGAGTAATTATAGGTGATTTCGTCTGTATTCGAGTGAATTCCCCCACTCGTTTTTGTTCATGTTCGCGCATATATGCACAGGAGGACGTTTCTGCTTCTACTACTTTTTTGTTCCTTTGTGTAAAACGTTTTGCCCTCTCAGAATATGTGATGTGGAGCTCAGGGAGGCTAGAGATTGGACTGCTCAATGCTGCCATCTAGAGGTGGCGGATGAAAGTCCTCTCGGGGCCTCTGAAATCACAGTTCGGAAGTAATGTGGAAGCCTGTGGCGCAGCACAATGACAAATGTCTCCAAATGCCACATTATGTTTCATTCAGCTTCGTTTTATGACATGCCATCACGTTCGGTTTTAACGTGCCGACTGAGTGTGCACTAGATTTCATTCCACATGTACCTGTCAGATTCACCCTGGGATTGTGAGTGCGTTTCATGCATGTCCTCCTGTCGGGATGCATAAAAGCTGTGTGTGTGAAAGAGAGAAAGACTCCTAGAATGCTATTATATAACTAGTTTTATAAAACTATTTTTAATATGTTTGGTTATTTTGGCAATGTATGTTTGTTAGTTTTTATTTATTTATTTATTTTTTTACATTTTTAAAACATTTCAGTGACTGAGTATTTAAAAACCACACATATGTTTAATATTTAAAAGAAAAAAATCTAAATAATATTTTTTATAGATTTTGAATTTACATATTTTTGTAATATATACAAGAATTTAAATTGCTGTATGGGTATATAAAATCATCTCACATTAATAATAATAATAATTGTGATAATATTTAAAAAATATATAAATACAATTTTAATAGAATAGGTTTATATTTAATTTTGAATGACCATATTTACAATTTTTTATTTATAAGAAAAAAATACCTGATTACAGGTATTTAAACACGACATTATTAATATTTTAATAACATTTAATCAATCAAACTACATAAGTCATGAACGATTTTCAGTGACTGTATGGGTATATAAAAATCATCTCACATTAATAATAATTTTAATAATATTTAATAGAAATATAAATACAATTTTTATTAGAATAGGTTTATGATTAATTTTGAATTCACTTTTTTTCCATTTATAAAATAGTTTTGATGGCTGGGTATTTAAACTCATGACATTATTAATATATTAATGATATTTAATTTAAAAAAATCAAAATAATATTTAAGCTTTTTTCGATGACTGTATGGGTGCACTAGATCTCATTCCACATGTACCTGTCAGATTCACCCTGGGAATGTGAGCGGGTTTCACGCACGTCCCTCTGTCAGGATGCATAAAGGCCGTGAGTGTGTGAGAAACGCTCTCATATGAGTGTGTCCCTCTTGTGGGTGAGATTCTGGTTGTGGGAACACAATTAGCACACATAGCAGAGTCCATTTGTGCCATCGGGAGGAAAACATTAAAATGTATGTGAGTAGAGGCCTGCTGGGATATCGAGACTGTATGTGTGTGTGTGTGTGTGTGTGTGTGTGTGTGGCTGTGGCTGTGGCTGTGACCTTGTTCTGCTCCCCGATCTATGTCCAGATCTCCCTCTCTTTCTCCATTGCTCTCTCTCTCTCTCTTTTCACTATTCCCTCTGCCCTCGCTATCAGCAGCCATGGTAAAATAAATAATGCATCAAAACACATTAAAAACATTAGCTGGGCTTTACTGCCAATAAAAGAGGAGGATGCTGGGGATGGACAAAAATAAAGAGTGAGTGATCAGGTCTGAAAACGAAGTTAACTTTATGAAGTGAGAAACCCCAGAGCTGCTGGTCTGGACCGGAGCCAGGACACCACAGGTGCGCTGACCAGGTGCACTGTGGGGATTTTTCTATCATAAATGAGTCACTGTGAGTCCAGTAAAATATGCAGTTGGAAGATGACTCTAATAAACATAATTGGTGGTGTATTGGCAATGCAGGGTATTTAATTAGTTTATCGTTATTATGCGCAAGCAAGGACGAGCACAGAAATGCACACGCAAACTATTCCCTTTCACTCTTTTTTTTTTTTTTTTTCTTTTGCTCAGTCATTCTTTTGCATTTCTTGTATTTGCACAAAAGTTTAGGACAAGTTTTGGCCACATTACATTGATTAAAATTGACAGTAAAGACATAAATAATGTTACAAAAGATGTCCATTGCAAATAAATGCTGTTCTTTTGAACTTTCTATTTATCAAATAATCCTTTTTACACAAAAAATATAGCAGCAGGACTGTTTTCAACATTGATGATAATAAGAAATGTTTTTTTTTTAGCTCCAAATCACCATATTTGAATGATTTCTGAAGCATCATGTGACTCAGAAAATGAGTAATGATGCTGAAAATTCAGATTTGAATCATATGAATAAATTATATTTTAAAATATATTTAAACAGAAAGCTGATCTTTTAAATGGTAATAATAATATTTGTCGGCGCCGATAGCCTTGTGGTTAGTGCGGCGACCCGAGTTCGATTCCCACCTCGAGGTTCTTTGCCAATCCTGTTCCCCTCTCTCTGCCTATTGATTTCCTGTCTCTACTGTCCTGTCCATTAAAAAAAATACTAAAAAACAAACAAAAAAAGGTAATAATATTTCACACTATAACTGTATTTATTGTATTTTTAATCAGAACTGGTGAGTATAAAACACTTCTTCTAAAACATAAAAAAAAAAAAAAAAAAAATCTTACTGGCCCTAAACTTTTCAAAAGTACTCCAAGTTTTCAATAAAACATTATTTTATGAAGAATCAAATGTTAAAACATCTGTAGTAGTTTATTTTTTCTGATTATTGTTACCGAATGTTGATTTTTAATAATGTGGAGTAATAGAGAAAAAATATTAATTTAGGAAATGCTAAATTTAGTCCAAATTGAATTAAAAACATAATAAAGGAGTCGATAATGTTCACTGTGAAGTTACTGTATTGTAAGATTTTACAAAAAAAAATTGCTGTAAAAAACATTAACTGCATTTTTATGTCACTTTTTCTGTTGAATAATGAAAACAGCTAATTGAAAATAAGAAAAAAATATAATGAAACCAGCATTTTATTTTCAGGATTCTCGTCAAAAATGAAAAACTGCTTTCCTTATTTAAGAATAAAATAGGAATTATTCACTAAAAATTAATTCAAGGTTACAAAGACAGTATGTACATAAACTACAAATAAAATTATTATCTGTGGTTATTTTTTTTTTTACATTTTGACTATGGGTATGTAAAATCATGACATGAAACATATTTAAGCTTTCATAGTTTTTACAAAATTACAATGACTGGGCATGCAAAATGTATTTATTTGATCTTTTTAAATATATTGTAACTGTTACCAAATGTTGACATTTATTAATGTAGAGTAATAGGGAAAATATTTGATCTCTTAGTATTTTTTATTTAATTTATTTATTTTATTTTATTTATTTGTTATTACATTTTGACTATGGGTATGTAAAATTATGACATGAAACATATATAAGCTTTTTTAGTTTTAACAAAATTAGGATGACTGGGCATCTAAAAATTATATATATATATACACACACACATATATATATATATATATATATATATATATGTGTGTGTGTGTGTGTGTGTGTGTGTGTGTGTGTGTGTGTGTGTGTGTGTGTGTGTGTGTTGACATTTAATAATGTAGAGTAATAGGGGAACAAATATTTATTAATTTCTTATTTATTATTACTTTTTTTACATTTTGGTGTAAAATCATGATATGAAACATTCAAGATTTTTTAGTTTTTATTATAAATTATTGTTACAGAATGGCATTTAATAATGTAATTTAAAAACATTTAATAATTTAGGAGATGCTTTATGTTACCGAATGTTGACATTTAATTATGTAGATTAATAGGGGGAAAAAATATTATTTAAAAGATGCTAAATTTAATCCAAATTGAATTAAAAACATAATAAAGGAGTCAATAATGTTCAAGATGAAGTTACTGCAAAAAACATTACCTGCATTTTTATGTCACTTTTTCTGTTAAATAATGAAAAAAAAAGAAAAAGCATTGAATTTTATGATTTTCATCAAAAATGAACAACTTGCATTACTTGTTTAAAAATAAAATGATTAACTAAATAATAATATAAGGTTGCTAAGACGTTATGTACTTAAACTGCGAATACAATAATTATCTGAGGTCACATGGCTAGGCAGAAGAAATGTACTTTTTTATTAAACTAAATAAAACTGCAATGTCAGATATATATCTGGAGCCAAGGAACATTTGACTTGATTTGATTTGATAAATTTTACTTGCACTGTACCATACGCTGCTATTATGCTTCCCCTATTTTTGGCTTTAGCAGCCGAAGAGACTTTTCCCTCAAGGACTTTTTCTGTTTCTGTGTCGCAGACAGAGGGGGTGTAGAAGTAAAGCGCAGGGAGCTGTTCATAAAAACATACCTGCTACGTCACAACTCATTTTCACAAGTAAACTGCTGTGGATGAGCGATAGAGAAGTGCAGTTGGTGTCTTATTTTCGGGGGCAGTGCCCTGTGTGACTGTGTGTATGGTCTGTGCCAGGATCCGCCACCGCGCACGGGTCCGTTCCCCTCCTCTCGTCTCCTTCCTGCTGGCAGCGTGACAATTGGCATTATTAAAAATTGATTGCCGCAGACCGTTCCGTGGCTTACATGTATTATTGAGCCGGAGTCAGTCGGGAATCTGCCATGAGTGAAGGAAGCAGAACGAAACACTTTATGATGGCGAGCGTCTTTTAGTGAGACCTCACACACACACAAACACACATTTGCATTCAAGTGCCATTCACACACATAAACAGAGATGTATGCAAATGTGTTGCATGCTGATTTGAGTTTCTTATAATATTTTGATATGAATTGCTTTTTGTGTCTGTGTACTCTGTTATGTTGTAATGCTGTAAATGAGTCATTTTTAAGAAACATTTACCTTTACCATTTAGTAAGGTGATAATAACATGTTAGGATATTCTATGTTAAAAATTGAACTTGGCTCCTTAAAACTCAAATTATGTCACTTCCTCTTCATTATGTCATTTAAAATGAATTATTTCGAGGCAAATGGTGGTGTGAAGGGGAAATACTTCAAAAAAGTATTGTTGTTGAAATCAGTATTAATCTAATTTAAAGATATGAATTGTTAATAATTAGAAAACTATTTTAATGCAAATTTGATCATTTGTTTTTGATTTCTTAGTATTTTTTTATTTTTTATATTATTATTTTTATTATTATTATTTTACTCTTTGAATATAGGCATGTAAAATCATGACATAAAACATTCAAGGAGAGACATATTGTTGCTAAAATCAATTTTAATATGAATATAATTTAAGATGAATCCTTAATTATTAGAAAACTATTCTTTAAAACTATTCTTCCTTTTCTCTAGATTTTTTTTTGCCATTATTTTTATATAGAAGGATTGTTGTTGAAATCAATTTCAATATTAATCTAATTTAAAAATGTGAATTGTTAATTATTAGATAACTATTTTAATGTACATTTGATCATTTGTTTTTGATTTCATAGTTTTTTTATATTATTATTTTTATTATTATTTTATGCTTTGAATATGGGAATGTAAAATCATGACATGAAACATTCATGGAGAGAAGTATTGTTGCTAAAATTGATTTTTAATTTTCAATTTTTATCAATCAATATTAATCTAATTTAAAGATGAATCATTAATTATTAGATAAATATTCTTTAAAACTATTCTTCCTTTCCTCTAGTGTTTTTTTTATTTTTTATGTCATTATTATTTTTATATAGAAGGATTGTTGTTGAAATCAATTTTAATATTAATCTAATTTAAAAATATGAATCATTAATTATTAGAATGATACTCTTAGTATTTCTAGTATTTTTTTATTTTATTTATTTTTACATTTTGTCTATGGATATGTAAAATCATGACATGAAACATATTTAAGCTTTTTTAGTTTTTACAAAATTATGATGACTGGGCATGTAAATTCATCACATAAAATAATATTTTTAATAAATACATTTTTAATAAATTTAAATAATATTTGAATATTTTTTAAAGAATTTTGATGAATGTATAGGCAAGTAAAAATGACAGAAAATAATATTTGTAATAGAAAAACTTTTTGATTTATTTTGAAAAACATATTTAAGTATATTCTTTATTTTTTAAAAGATTTTGATGACTGTGGTCTTATAAAAAATTACAGAAAATAATATTTGTAAAATAATAAGTTTGATTTATTTTTAATAAACATTTAAGCTTATTCATTTTTTTTTTTTTTTACTGAATTTTGATGGCTGTATGAGCTCATAAAAATACAGGAAAATAAGTTTATGATTAATTTTAAACAAACATATTTAAGCTTTTCTTTATTTTTATATATTTAAATAATGTTAATGGCTGTATAGGTGTGTAAAAATTACAGGAAATAATATTTTTAGTAGAGCAAGTTTATGATTCATTTTGAATAAACATATTCAAGCGTATTTTACTTGTTAAATTAATTTTGATGACTATGGGTGTGTAAAAATTGCAGGAAATAATGTAAATAATATTGAAATCTGTACAGTTTGCCTAATCTTTATTTATTTTGTTTAAGAATTTTAATGACTATCACATGAAATAATACTTTGAAAACAAGTTTATAACAATTTTTGAATTAACATATTTAAGTTTGCAAAACACTTACTAGCATCTTTTTGTGGGTGTTTCATCAAACACTATGGACACAAATGGTACTGGAATGGCTTATATACCACCGCACTGATACTAACTGCACTAGTTTTTGTTCTCAGCTACAAATCTAATGTCTTCTCTTGTCTTTTCCCCCCTTCTTTCTGTCTGTCCTGTATTTCCTCCCTCCTTCGTTCTTCTCTCTCTGTTGCACAGATGAACAGGCCAATCCAGGTGAAGCCAGCTGACAGTGAGAGCAGGGGAGGTAGATTTCCACTTCTCTTTTTTTCTTCTTCCTTTCCTATTTCTTCCCCCACCTTCTTGTCACTCTAAATCAGTGTCACCATTACCGGTAGATGCCCCCTTCTTAAGTGTCATATATAATGACGCACCTCGATGAGACCCGACAGTCATACAGGGCCCCAGAGGATCTTGGGCTGGCCCTCGCACGCCTTACATAAGTGTGGGTCACTCCTTTTGTCTGATTATTACCTTACACTGAGGTGCTGGGAGAACTACTTTTTGAGTTTTAGTTGAGATGCACGCGCGCACACACACACACACACACACACACACACACACACATGTTGGGTTTACATGTTTTATGGGGACATTCCATAGGCGTAATGGTTTTTATACTGTACAAACCGTGCTTTCTATCGCCCTACACCTACCCTACACCTAAACCTAGCCCTCACAGGAGATTGTGCACACTTTTACTTCATCAAAAAAACTCATTGTGCATGATTTATAAGCCTGTTTCCTCATGGGGACCTGAGAAATGTCCCCACAAGGTCAAAATCTACTGGTATTCCTATCCTTGTGGGACATTTGGTCCCCACAACGTGATGAATACCAGGTACACACACACATACACACACACACACACACACACTTTTGAGTGTGGACGTTATAGGAAAGAGTATAGTATAGTAGTTTTTAATGGTAAAGTTAGGGATTCTTAAAAGTGTAAATGGGAAAACAAACATATAACTTATCATGTTCAGTGTATTTTATTTATAGCTTCTCGAAATTCAAATGATGTCACTTCCTTGTCATTATGTCATTTAAAATGAATTATTTAGAGGCAAATGGTAATGTGACAGTAGACACAAATTTATGAACAGAAGAATTATTGTTGTTAAAATGAAATTTAATAAGATAGGAATTATTATTTTTTATTTTTTCAGAAAACAATGTTTTATATACATTTTCATTTCCACCATTGGTATAAACTAAAAATATACATAAACATAATTGTGAGTTTTTATCTTAATTTTGACTTTTTTCTCAGAATTCTAAGTTTACATATTTTTTTTGTTTGTTTCCAAAACCATAAAAAAAAAATTATAATCTCAAAGTCTTGCACAGTTTATATCTTGCATGGCTGAAACAAGCTTCCATATTTATTTTATTTTATTTTATTTTATTTTAAGAATTTCAATAACTATGGGTATGTAAAAATCATCACATAAAATAAAATCTTGAATAGAATACTTAATATTTTAGAATATTCCAATACTTAATACAAAAATTACTTGTTTCAATCTAATCTAATTTAAAATATGAATCATTAACTAATTAGAAAACTATTTTTAACTTTTTTTCTGTTATTTCTTGGTATTCATAAATATAAGACAGAATTCTATATATAAACGTCGAATTGGGAGGCAGAAGTCAGAATTGTGAGATAAAACCATTTTTATTTTTTATCCCATGGCTGAAACAAGCTTCTATATTCTTTTATTTAATCATTTTTTTATTAATTTTATTTTATTTTATACTAAAATTAATAATATTAATCTAATTTAAAGAACAGTTTTTAATATAATACAGTAATTTAATATAATTTAGCTGGCGATGTGTATTTCTTGGTATTTCTAAATATAAGACAAAATTCTAGATATAAATTTTGAATTGTAAAGAAAAAGCTGAATTGTGAGAAAAAATAATTCTAAATAAAAGACAGAATTCTAGATATAAACTTGGAATTGTGAAGAAAAGAAAAGTCAAAAATGTGTGATAAAAAGTTGCATTTACCATTTTATCATTACCATTTTTATCCCATGGCTGAAAAAAGCTTCCATATATTTTATTTTATATTTTTATAATTTTATTTTAAGAATTTCAATGGCTATGGGTATGTAAAAAATCATCACAATACTTCATATTCTAGAATAAAATACATAATACTTAAATTATTAATATTAATCTAATTTAAAGATATGAATAATTAATAATTAGAACTATTTTTAATATAAATTTAAAATTTTGTGTGTTTCTTGGTATTTCTTTTTCCTTTTTTCTTTTTATTAATAGAATTTTTAACACGTTAGTTTAGAATTAAATTTGAATAATTTCACATTTAAAAAAAAGATTTTGAAGGCTGGACATGTAAAATTATCAATATTGTTTATTTTGAATAAACATCTTTTTAAAAGAATTTTGATGACTGTATGGGCATGTAGAAATTGCAGGAATTTTTTTTTTTTTACAGAATAAGTTTATGATTAATTTTGAATTATGTACAGTAAGCTTAATCCTTTTTAACAGAATAGATCTGTTTATTTATTTATTTATTTGTAAGTTGTTGGTTTTTTTTTACATATCTTGCACATTATATAATGTTATACTACATATTACCATCTTCATATCAGCTTAGTGGTTCTATGTAGCATAAAATTATATGCTATAAAATATAAAATAAAATAAAACCAGGTGCTTTGAAGACCCAGAACATAGACGTTGATTCTGGAGAACACATAAAGAAACATCAAATGGTTCTACTATGACTTCTTAAAGTGATAGTTCACCCCAAAACAACAAAACAAAAATTTATTTAAAAAAAAAAAATAGTTTTGGGTGAACTATCCCTTTAAGAACTTAAAAAGGTCCTGTTATGACATCATAAGAATTTAAAGATGTTCTCCTGTGACCATCATAAGAACATAAAAATGATCATGTTAGTTTAAAATACTTATTTGTAAGTGCGCGTTTTTGTGTTTCTGGGAAGGAGACTGAGTTTCAATACATTGACTTGCATGTGTGTGTCTGTGTGTCACTACCAGACAAAGTGGAAGTAGTTTGGTGAGAGATAGCCCGTCTTTCCCCTCTTTTTGGGTCAGATTTTCCAGATAACCAAGATTGATGGACCCACAGAGAGAGCAAGACATACACATAGAAGAGTCAGAGACAGGGGCATCTCTCTTCTCCTTCACAGTCTCTCCGTTCATTTCATGCCATACGTTCCTTCCTCTAATTGAGAGCGTCTTCCTTTACTCACACTTGACAGATCAATTGTCTTTGTCGTGATGGACAGCTGAATTTATCCCCCTGTTAGCCCTGTAAAAACGCAATATATGTCCCTGCAAAGCCCTCTGATTCCACTGGCAAAACTGATGTGCCGTCCCCGACCGATCCATTCACTAGTCATTTAAAGTGAAACGCCGGGATGGAGAAAGAGATCTAAAGGTCAAAGTGGGAAAGACAAGGAAAGGAAGTGAGAGACGCAAAGACAGAAAGAGACTTGAAGGAGAGTTAGAGAGAAGACACAGAGGTGGGGGCTGGTCATAAGAGACAAATAAGGATGGATATCAGAGGGAATGAGAGGAAACAGTTGGAGACACAGGTTAGAGACAACTAAACAAAAGACTTGTTGTTCTAAAACAAAATAGCTTTTTCTGTGCCACTATTATCAGGAAGTGTGCCCAATGTGATTTACACATAGGACATGTTTGTAGACCAACAGCTCTTGGTGTTCCTGGAACAACTTTTCCATCAACCAAGATTAGGTTTTAAAACATATATATTAAGGTGATTTACATTTGAATTATTGACAAATTTGGGAAATCAGATTGCTGTATTTATTTATGGTTCAAGGGGAATAATTTTTAATGCATATTTTTATTGATTTATTCTTTTTTTTCTTATTTTCTTATTCTTATCTTAAATCAATTCAGCTTGTCGTTCATGTTTTTATATTCACTCCCTCTCATTTGACATTCCTAATTAAAAAAAAAAATGTATTATTTATCGTTGTATTTTAATTTATCCAAAATGTATACAATTTTAACTTTTAATATATATATATATATATATATATATATATATATATATAGAGAGAGAGAGAGAGAGAGAGAGAGAGAGAGAGAGAGAGAGAGAGTTTATTTATTTATTTAACCTTTAATTACACAAATTTACCTTATTTCATGTCTTCATGTTTACTCCTTCTAATTTGACATTTGTATTTTAAAAAATGTTTTTTCTTTATATTGATTGTTGTATTGTTATATTTATCTATAAATACTTTTGATTTTTGATTTATTATATTTCATGTCTTCATATTCACTCCCTCTCATTTAACATTCCTAATAAAATAACAAAAATTCTCTCTCTCTCTCTCTCTCTCTCTCTATATATATATATATATATATATATATACACACACACACATACATATATATGTATTATTGTTGTATTTTAATTAATGCAAACATTTTTATTTAGAAAAAAAGAAAATGTATTATTTATTGTACATTTGATTACGCAAATTTATCTTAAATCAAATTATGCTTCTATTTCATGTCTTCATAATCTCTCTCTAATTTGACATTTGTATTTTTTAAAATGTTAATCATTTTTTTAAATATTATTGTATTTTTTATTTAACATTTTAATTTATAAAATGTGACATTTGTAAAAAATGTTCACTCCCTCTCACTGTGACTTTTCTATTTGTAAAAATTTATCTTAAAATGTATTGTTATATTCTTGTATGTATTTATTTCTTTATTTATACATTACATGCATACATACATACTTTTGATTTACCTTAAATCAAATTCATGTAGATCATTTGTCTTCATATTCTCTCCCTCTAATTTCATATGATTTCTAATTTTAAATTATATATATATTTATGTATTATTGTTGTATTTTAATTAATCAAAAAAATAAATAAAAAATAAAACAAATACAATTTATTATTTATTTTATCTTTAATTATGCAAATTTACCTTAAATCAAATTCAGCTTATAGATCATTTATCTTCAGATTCACTCCCACTCATCATTTGTATTTTTAGAAATGTAATTTTTTTAAAGTATTATTGTTAAATTTAATCTTTGTAAACATTTTTCACTCCCTCTCATTTTGACTTCTTTTTTTGGAAAGATGTAATTTCTTTAAATTTATTATTTTATTGTTATATACATTTATTCAACATTTCTAATTTTAAAAATGTTTTTATTATTATTAATGTTATATTTTTATTGTATTAAATGTAAGTTTATAAAATGTATTGTTTATTAGGCGTGGCCTAATGGTTAGAGAGTCGGACTTGTAACCCAAAGGTTGCGGGTTCGAGTCTCAGGTCCGGCAGGGATTGTAGGTGGGGGGAGTGAATGTACAACACTCTCTCCACCCTCAATACCACGACTGAGGTGAGACCCTTGAGCAAGGCACCGAACCCCCAACTGCTCCCCGGGCGCCGCAGCAATGGCTGCCCACTGCTCCGGGTGTGTGTTCACGGTGTGTGTGTGTTCACTACTGTGTGTGTGCACTTGGATGGGTTAAATGCAGAGCACAAATTCCTAGTATGGGTCACCATACTTGGCCTCACGTCACCTCCTTTCCTTTATTTGTTTTATTTATCTTCAGCGGCATCACGGTTACCTGTATTGTGTTTGCACGTCTTATCCCGCATATGCGCACCGCACTTGTAAACATTCCCCACAGAGAGAGACCGGGCAAGGACACCCTGTCAGAGCATGTTAGTGAGCGGCAGGCCTGGACAAACACATACTCATACACAATAGTGCTCATTAATATCTCTGCTGCATCCTCCAATACACACACAATACACTTCTAAGTGTTATAATATATATAAAGAAGTTTACCTATGCAAACCACCAGCATTATCAAACAGAGAGCATTTAGTTGCTTAAAGCACAATAAGGTCTGTACTCTGTAACAATTATAATTTCATTATATTTAGTCTTTATTAAAAAACAATATAAGTCTGGGGTATGTCACCATTTAGATAGTAAGATAAATGTGTGTGTGCATGTTTACACACTGTCATATCTAGTCCAATTCCCTTGGCGCCCTATAAATATGTGCCTTGTTTTTTTAACTGTGTGCCTTGTCTTGAGTTTAAAACATGCCGCATTGACACTGCAATTACAGCCTAATAAAACCCTGAAACAATACCGCTTTTGTTCCCCTCACCCTGATGTGTAATTCAATAATGTCTACATAATCTGATAAATAAAAGCACAAACAATAAACAAGGACTCCTGAGGTGGCAGAATCGACTAGGCGAAAGGTTCTCCACAGATATCTCGCTCATAAACTCATTTCATTATACAGTAGCACCAACAGGCTTCTTTACTGCTTTTCTGGATTTAGACGCAGAAAATTGTACATTAGCTGGATAAAAAGCATGCATTGTGGGATTGATTGAGTGAGTGTGTTTGAAGAGCTTCTATTTATTTTAATAAGTTTGCCTGTGCTTTGCACTTTAATAATGGGGACTTTTAATTGCGTTTTGATTGCATTCTATTCACCTCATGCTTGTTTATTTCGAGTATTATTATAGGATTCAGTCGTCTTTTTTTTTTTTGCAAAAACAGCATATAAAATATATTAAACATAAGAGATATATAGCCTAATGAAATGAGCAGTAACACAAGATAGCAGACAGATGTTGCTGTCTTGTGTAGTCTGTAACAACTTATCTGTGTTTGTTTCAGAAGACAGAAAACTCTTCGTCGGCATGCTGAATAAGCAGCAATGTGAGGACGACGTGCGGCGCCTTTTTGAGTCCTTCGGGAGCATTGAGGAGTGCACCATCCTTAGAGGTCCTGATGGAAACAGCAAAGGTTATTAGCTTTAGTCTGATTTTCTACAATAATTTAAGTTTATTTTTTAGGGTTAAATGCTAATATTCACTTATTATATTATATATCATTAAGCACATACGTGCTGTTATTACACAATCGCTGTTTTAGACAAACTATATATAGGGATTTCATTATTACCCGGATGCGTGGCCATATTGGAGATACTCGGATGTAAACAACAGCATGGTTTGCAAGGTTAATGTACTACTGAATACATTGTTCTGCTAATTTTCTGCTGTCTAAACTACAGAAAAAACGTGTGCAAGCTGCTAAATCATACAGAGAATGACTTAGTAAGCTGGAAAGGGCGCAATATTTTGACAAATTAAAGTTAATAGGTAGTAAAGATACATACAAGCAGATATTAGCCTAACATTTCACCTACCTGACTGGAAATGATCAGAACAAACACGAATGTTGTCAAGATTTTTGCCCTGGAAATTCTGGTTCAGTTTGGCCAACCACCAAACGCCTTTTGTTCCTCAGACATATTTTTTGCACTCCTTTCCTTCATTTGTTGTAACTTTTGGCAGTTTATAGTGCTCCAAATGTTTTCCATTCATACTGAAAGCATAAATCTAGGCTATGCACATGCGCTGCCGGTTACATCGCCATTTCATTCACTGACGCGCTTCATAAAACCGGCAACCCGCCAAAATAAAAGCTCGCTAATTTTATGTTGGAAAATTTGAAACAAAGGCAAAAAACTAACTTTTTAAGTCTACTATAAAATGATTGTAATTTATTTGAACGCTTTTTTATTTTAAAATATATAAGTATGATCACACTTTATTATTTTGTTTAGTATTTTATTTAAAAAAAAATAACTAAATACAGTGCAATAATACTATAATTACTATTAATTATTTCATTTTTGTAATTATATATAATGGCTCACTAGGGCTGTATATTATATATATATTGTAATAAAATCGACCTAAGCGAACAATAGCCTTTAAAATGGCTTAAAATACATATATAATAGCAATGAGGTAACACTAATTATTTCAAATGAAGTATTAAAGGCAAGTAATCATATAGTTTTATTGAACAAAACTGTTAAAATAGATAATGTATTATGAACAATAGAGCTAACGTATATTATGCATTATAACAAATGACTGCAGAGGGCGCCAAAGGCCTGACGATTGTTTTTATACTTTACTTCGTGATCTAATCCTTGTTTAATATTGACTAAACAACATTTAATTCAAATGTCCACTCAATCTTTAATATTTGGCCATTTCTTTTCTACAGAAACGCTACAGCCACTGTAATTTTGTGAATATGTGAAAATCAAAACGGGTAAACTCAGAATGAGGGTTTGTGCTTTTATTTTGAAATCGCGATGAACAGTTAGCACACTGAGAAAAATGTTTTTGTATTCTCCTGTGTTTGCATAGGTTTATAAATGATTTATCTTACAAATATGATGAAATGGCCGACGTTGTGTTCCCAGATGAACCCAAACTCACAGCAATGATAATATGCAGCATGACATATGGTTTTTTTTTTTAGTAAAATGGGGTATTAATTGTAATAAAAATATATGTACATAATATAAAAGTAAAAATGTTTACCATAAAAAAATAATTTGTGGAGTTTAAAGAACACAGCTTCTTGACCCAGTTTGAGGCTAATTTTCTCTCAACATTTTCTCTTTCACTTTGCTGAAACTCCCCAAAATGAAGATATGGAGGCCTAGAAGTGTCTGTAAATGTCCAAGACTTATGTTTCTAATGTTTTTTTTTCTCTCTTCAGGTTGTGCGTTTGTGAAGTATTCCACTCACGCAGAAGCTCAGTCTGCTATTAGTGCTTTACACGGCAGCCAAACCATGCCTGTGAGTGCCAGCACATGTGATCAAGCACTTTTGTATCATTAGCACATTTAAGGCACAAAGGATCCTCATTTTGTGTTTCTCTGTGTGTGTGTTTCAGGGTGCTTCTTCCAGCCTGGTGGTGAAGTTTGCAGACACAGATAAGGAACGGACCATTCGACGCATGCAGCAGATGGCCGGTCAGATGGGCATCTTCAATCCGATGGCCCTGCAGTTTGGAGCGTACGGTGCCTATGCACAGGCAAGAGCTCTCTCTCTCTCTCTCTCTCTCTCTCACTCTCTCTCATTACACACTATTCCCAGCAAAACTGCAGCGTCTCGGTGGAAAAATCTGTCGACTCTAAAGTCTTGATTATACACAGTGCTCCATGCATTATGTGATTATGTTATCTTAGCGTGGTATTATATATATATTTAATGTGCAGTGTGTGTGTTTGGCTTTCAGGTTCAGCAGCAGGCAGCGCTGATGGCATCAGTGGGTCAGGGAGGATATCTCAGCCCTATGGCGGCTTTTGCTGCCGCACAGATGCAACACATGGCCACCATCAACGGCCTCCCAGGGGCTCCCATGACCCCAACATCAGGTGAGGAAACACACACAAATATGCAGACATTCCCAGACTTTATGGGTTTCAGCTTTTCAACTAGTGTGTGTTTTTTTCTTGTTTGATAAGAGCTATAGACAGTAAAGTAACTACAAACATTTTTTTAATTGTCTCTTACTGAAATATGTAGTAGAAAACCCATGAAAGATTTACGTTATTTAAAAAATCCACATTGTTTTATATATATATTTTGGACCATTATTTCAATGACGTCAAATGGTTGCACTACCTGTTGCTATTTTTACTGCAACACAACTCTCAATAAAATACTGATTTGATGACCACAGCTACTAAAAGAGCTTACAGATGGCGATGGATATAGGATATATAATTGTAGGATATATCGTACCATCGATTTTTCCCCACAAGGAGTCTAAGGGTGTGTTCACACTTGTAGATTGGTTCATTTGGTCCAAATCAAAATGGAAAGTTTGTAATTTGGTCCTGGTCCGCTTATCGTTCACACTGGCATTTTTGACAGGGAACCTGAAGGCATAGTGATACGCTCACAACCTGATTGATTCGGTTGAATGACATATATTTCGTTACGGAACTCACCAAACACTCCAAACAACAGGAAAAGGTGCGTTCGACTTAAAGCGGCGCTGTAAGTGTATGACATTCAAGTACCCATTCACTGATCGGTCTGCTCAGCACCGCTTTAAGTTGAATACACCTAATGCTGTCTGCTGGACTAAATGCGCTTATTGTTCTGTGTACATATGATTTTATTTTCACCACCTGCGAACTCACAAAGAGCTCATAAAAGGCACTTTACCTCCTTGTTGCTCCACATTTGCCCTCTGCTCATTTTGTTTTGGATACACCGCTTGTTCCCTTCGAAAAAAAACATGTCGATTAGTCATTACTTTCTGTTTTTGTTTCATTTAGAAGTATTTGGTCCGGGTTGCATTCATATTTCATTCAAACCACAATAGAGTTCATTTGGAAATGGACCAAGACCCATCTTTTTATCATCTTCGGTCTGCTTGTTTGGCGCACACCAGGGTTCGGATGGCGCATTCACACTTACGCAAATGAACCGCACTAACAGAGCAATCGCACCAGAGTTCGTTTTAATCGAACTAAACATGACAAGTATGAACACACCCTAAATGCCCCCGGATATCAAGTGAAATCCGTGATGAGACACTTCTTCAGTGGCTGCAGCATCATGACAAGTGCCTACATGTTTATATCCTGCCAGGATGGCATCTAGCGTCTCTTGTCTCTGCCATTTGTAAGCTCTTTCAGTAGCTGTGGTCGACTAAAAGCCTCTAAGGCATCAGGGCTGAAGTGGAAGAAAAAGACGCTGGTCTTTAGGAAGTTTTATTCGTCCACACACATCTTCCCATTCTTTTCTCCTCTTCTTATCGCTAAGAAAGCAGTGAAGACTTACATCACTCCAGCTGAAAATTAAAATGAAGCTGCACAATGTGGCATTGTATCAGTATTTCATTTTCAGAGTTGTGTTGTGGTAAAATTAGCAACAGGTAGCACCAGTAGCTCACCAAGTGCAACCATTTCACATGATTGAAAATAATGGCGCCCCCTATAGTCCAAAATATGTATAAAACAATGTGAATTTTTTAAATAACATAAATCTTTTGTTGGTTTTCTACTACACAATTCCGTAAGAGACATTTACGTTTAATTAAGCCATATAAATCGTAATACCCAGGGTTCCCTTTAAAAACCCTCTTGTGTAGCAAATCCATTTACGAATTTATTAGGAATATTCTAAAAATGCTCTTTTTTCCTTGGCCCCGCCCCCAGGTGGAAGCACGCCCCCTGGCATCACAGCTCCCACAGTGACCAGCATTCCATCTCCAATTAGTGTCAACGGTTTCACAGGGCTGCCTCCTCCTCAGGCCAACGGACAGGCCCCAGCGGAGGCCATGTTTACCAACGGGATCCATCCTTACCCAGGTATTACATGCTCTCATTCACAGATAAACAGAAAAATGGCAGATTTTAACCTAAAATTACATGTGACCCTGGACCACAAAACCAGTTATAAAGGTCAATTTTTTGACATTTACATTTATACATCATCGGAAAGCTGGATAAATAAGCTTTTCATTGAGGTATGTTAAGATAGGACAAAATTTGTTTACTAGAAAATGTAAAAGTTGTCCAAATTAAGTTCTTAGCAATGCATATGACTAATAAAAAAATTACGTTCTGATATATTTACAGTAGGAAATTTATCAAATATCTTCATGGAACATCTTTATTTAATATCCTAATGATTTTCGGAATAAAAGAAAAATCTATAATTTTGACCCATACATGTATTTTTGACTATTGCTACAAATATACCCATGCTACTTAAGGTTTTGTGGTCTATATTTAAAAACTCTATAGCTAAACTTCATGGTTATACTTTGCAACAGTAATATACATGACTAACAATAACAGCGATATTTCTGTCGTCATCGTATTTTGACGATTAATGTCAGTAAATTATGGTATTTCTTGCAGTATAAGCTGTTTCATCTTGTGCACTGTTTACTTATGTGTTCAGGAATAAGTGTTTTTCTATTTAAATGAGTCTATTTGATGAGTCGGCAATCTTTTATTAAACACAAAGCATGTCATTAAATCTGTTTCTGGAAGTTTCTGCGTTTGGAAATGCTCCGTGGTCGGCTATTAGCTGTCAAAGTGCGAGTTTGTGTGTTTGTTGTGGAGTGGTATTCATGTCCAGTGCCATACAGAAAAGCAAATGCCTGTCTTCCTGGCTGTATCCCAGTTTTGCAGGAAGTGGTGTTTAGGGAAGACTCGGAGAAGGGCGGCCTGGGCGTGGCACAGAGAAGTTGTTTTGGGGTTCAGGGAAGCTGCTTCCTGTCGTCTCTCTCAGAAGGTATAGAACTCCCTCAGACGTTAGTGTCGTGCAGTGTTGTTTTACTTTGTGTGTGTGTGTGGTGTGTGAGTGTGTATATGGTATACAGTAGAGAGGGAGTGAAAGACGTGAGTAGCTTCTTCATGTTTGTTTGGTGTCGTCAGCTTTGTAGAGTGATGTTGTTGTTGCTGTTGTTGTAGTGTGGCTATAGTTATGTGCATGCATTGTATTTGGCAGACGCTTTCATTTAAAGTGACTCGCTCAAGGCCACATTTTCCAGGAGTTCAGTTCTACAAGCTTTTGATTAGCAGCCTGAAACTTTATCTATTAAGCTACCATCAGTGTACTGTGTTTCTTTTTAAAGAGATCCGCTCACCCTGACCTAATGTTGTTAAAGGAATAGTTCTTACAAAAATGAAAATTCTGTCATTAATTACTCACCTTCATGTCGTTCCAAACCTGTAAGACCTTTGTTCATCTTTGGAACACAAATTAAGATATTTTTAAGAAATTCAAGAGCTTTCTGACCCTGCATAGACAGCAATTTTCTTTTTTAAAAGAATACTTTTTGCGTCATGGTTGAATGTGTGTCGAAGACATGGAAGAGAAGAATTGAGAAGTGTTGAATAAAGTTATTTTTGTTTTCTTTGTGCACAGAAGGTATTTTTGTAACCTTTCTGAGCCTTGAACATATCAGTTGTATTGCTGATTTTATCAAAAATATATTAATTTGTGTTTTGAAGATGAACAAAGATCTTACAGGTTTGGAGCAAATTGAGAGTAAGTAATTAATAACAGAATTTTCATTTTTAGGTGAATGCTGTTTTATACAGCAAAAGAATGTAGAACAAAGATATAGTCAAGTCACATTTATACAATACAGATTGTTTCAAAGATGTGCAGCAATAAGCAGGAAAAAATTGCTGTTGTTGCAAAATTCATCAATTATGAAACAAATTAAGTTTTTGCTGTAACCAGCTCTACAAAAGACATTTTTCAGCTCAATTCAGTTCATTCATGTTGATTCAGTTCAGTTTAATAACGGTGTAATTTTTGAAAAAGTTCAAAATTCAATTAATTTATAAGCAGGTCTACAGAAGGCAATATTGCCATTATTCAATTCAAACTTTCTTCTTATCTGACAAATAATGAAAAAATATTTTGATTATTTGTAATATTTCTGCTTTAAAGTGTTATAAAAATATAAATTATAAAAATATATATTTAGAATTATATAGAAATAAAATACAATGAAATTCTTGCTTATATTAAAATGTAAAAATAATTAAGGTATGTTTTGTGTACAATTATTTTTACTAAATGTGACCCTAGACCACAAAATCGTAAGTAGCACGAGTATATTTGTAGCCAAATAGCCAAAAATACATTGAATGGGTCGAAATGATTGATTTTTCTTTTAGGCCAAAAATCATTAGGATGTAAGGTAAAGATCATGGTCCATTAAGATATTTAGTAAATTTCCTACCACAAATATATCAGAAAATGTAATTTTTTAATAGCAATATGCATTGCTAAAGAACTTCATTTGGACAATTTAAAGAGTAATTTTCTCAATATTTCAATTTTGCATCCTTAGATTGCAGATTTTCAAGTAGTTGTATCTCGGCCAAATATTGTCCTATCCCAACAGAAAATCTAAAAAAAAAAAAAAAAAAAAAAAGACCCTTATGACTGGTCTTGTGGTCTAGGGTCACGAATAAAGTATGATACTAAAATAGTTTTAATTTATTTTCACTAATATTACAATATGTATAATAAACATTAGTATGTTTATTGTTTATTTACCTACATATATTTGTGCTAAAAATAAACTTTTCCTGCAAAAGCTTTGGACCAACAGCTATGGAACTGTGTTCCTTTAAAGGGATAATTTACCCAAAATATTACATTTTATTATAATTTAACGAACCTCACATCAATATGCAAAATAATAATAACATCTATATAACATATTAAAGATTATTTTATCATTTTACCTGCGTAGTATCTTAAAGTTGTTGCAAAAAAGTGAAAAAATCAATCTGCCTGGCAAGACAAACACTGCAACAACATTACAGTAATATTAATACTGAAATGCTCTGATGTCATTTTCACGATCAATACATTTAATAACAAAAATGGTGGCACTAATTGCATTTATTTATAATGAGAGCACAAGTCCACAGTGTAATATGAGAGATGTGAAAGTTGCATTGCTTTCAGTTTCCCAAGTAAGCAGTCTTATATTCCACATAATCAGTCATAAGGGTAATTTGTTTCAAATTGAGATGAATACATCCTCTGAAAGCTTTAATAAGCTTTCCATTGATGTATGGTTTGTTAGGATATGAAAATAGTTGGCCGAGATACAACTATTGGAAAATCTGAAATCTGAGGGTGCAAAAAAATCTAAATATTGAGAAAATCGCCTTTAAAGTTGTTCAGATGAAATTCTTAGTAATGCATATTACTAATCAAAAATTAAGTTTTGATATACACTACCAGTCAAAAGTTTGGACACACTTGACTTTGTTTTTTTTTGTTTGTTTTTTTGTTTTTTGTAATTTTTAGTCAAATATTAGTTATTTAGAATATATATATATATATATTTTTTTTTTTTTTTTTTTTTTTTTTTTTTAATTTGATTTTCAAATACAAATTGTGCCAAGGAATGATTTTCTTT
>NC_133379.1:32283166-32312522 GCF_049309525.1 Garra rufa
AAAAGATTTCTGTTCTTGTGAACTTTCTATTCAAAGTAAAAAAGAACAATATTCTACAGCAACTAGTTTCATTGATTAACAACATTGATAAATGTTTCTTAAGCAGCAAATTGGCATGTGACCCTGGACCACAAAACCATAAGTCATATTTTTAAAAAATATTTTCTGAATAAATAAGCTTTTCATTGATGTATGGTTTGTTCGGATAGGACAATATTTAGCTGAGATACAACTATTTAAAAATCTGGAATCTGAAGGAGCAAAAAATATTGAGAAAATCACCTTTAAAGTAGTCCAAATTAAGTTCTTAGCCATGCATATTACTAATCAAAAAATGTTTGACCCATACAGCGTATATTGTTGCATATTGCCTATTACAGAATGAGTTAAAATAATTGTCTCTGGTGATTTACAGCCTGTCAGAAATCCACAGACATTAAGGAAATAACCTCGAATGATCCTTTAAGTTAAATTTGGTGTTCTTGGCTGACTTTGTAAAACATTAAACGCAAGATTGTGGTTTCGTCTCCCTCCAGTGGCTGCTATTATAAACTATACAGAAACATCACCAACAAACCATCATACAGAGTCACCATTTGATGTTCCAGGTGAAGGTTACTATACTCTTACTTTACAAAAAGAAAGACAACTGCTATGCAAATGTCAGTACACCATGTGCATGATTTGACAATTGTGGATTTCAGATAGTTTTGTTTGAGTGCAGATAGAGAAAGTTTCACTTCTGTGGTTCTCATTTTCTGTTTTGCATTATACCATGTTATAATGTTTATGTTAATTAAAGTTATTAGAAACGGATGTAGACACATTATTTTGAGACTGTGGACAAAATCAGTTTAACTTTTAGTATTCATACCCCTTCATTTTTTTCACATTTTTTGTTGCTGCCTTATGTCAAACTGAGTTATTTTACTTTTTTTCCACATCAATCTACACTCCATACACCATAATGGCAAAGCAAAAAACTGGTTTTTAACATCTTTGTAAATTTATTAAAAATAAATAACGTAAATGATTTAATTCCATAAGTATTCATACTCTTATCTGGGACAATTGGAATTTAGTTCAGGAGGATTCATATTTTTTGTAGATGTTACTACACTTTGAGTGAAGTTAACATGTGGCAAATTCAATTGAATGGGTATGATTTGGAAAGACACGCACTTCTTAATAAAAGGTCTAACAGCTGAAAATGATTATCAGAGCAAAAACCAAGACCTAAGGTAAAAAAAAAAGCCTGTAGAGCTCAGAGACAAGATATACATCTAGGGAAGAGTTCAGAAAAATTCTGCTGCATTGAAGGTTCACAGAAGCATGTAGTCTCCATTATTCTTAATGGAAGTAGTTTGAAACAACCAGGACTCTTTCTAGAGCTGGCCTCCTGGCCAAACTGAGCAATTGATGGAAAAGGGCCTTGGCTAGAATGGTGATCAAGAACCTAATGGTCACTCTTGTTGAGCTTCACGATCATATATGCAGATGGGAGAAACTTAAAGAAGAACAAACATCACTGCAACATTTCACCAATCTGGGCTTTATGGCAGTGTGGCCAAACTCAGTCCTCTTCTCAGTAAAGACACATGAAAAAGCACCTAAAGGACCCTCAAACAAGATTCTGTGGTCTGATGAACCTCAATTCCAAGAATCATGTTTGGAGGAAACCAAGCACTGATCATCACTTGCAGAGTACCATCTCAAAACTAAAGTGTGCTGCTAGCAGCCTAATGCTGTGGGGCTGTTTTTCAGCGGCAGGGACTGAGGGACTTGTCAGAGTAGAAGAAAAGCTTAATGCACCAAAATAGTAAGATAGCCTTAACAGAACCTAAGCACACAGCAAGAGTGGCTTATAGACAACTCTATGAATGTCCTTAAGTGGCCCAGCCACAGCCTGGGCTTGAACCCAATCAAAGATTTCTGGAGAAACCTAAAAAATGTCTGCCAGACCCTATCTGAGTTGACAGAGCTTGAGAGGCGAAGAGGTGAGGTGAAGAATGGCAGATAATTGCCGAGTGTTACTATGCAAATCTTGAGACTGTAAAGATGCTGAGTACGGAGTTAAGGAATGAATACTTATGCAATGTACTTATTTCAGTTTTTTTATTCGTAATAAATGAATGAAGTTGTGATAATTCTGTCATTATGGTGCATGGAGTGTAGATAGATGTGGAAAAAAGTCATTTAATCGTTAAACATAAGGCAGCAGCATAAAACGTGAAAAAAATTAAGGGGTATAAATACTTTTGCAAGGCACTGTATCCTTGCACAAACAGCCAGTGTATGCTGCAGTCATTCCCACTAGATTGTGGTCTGTGATGGGCCTTATATACGTCCCAAGAAATTAAAGACAACCTTTGCAATCATAGTAAGTGCCGTGATTCGATGAAAAAGCTCAAGGTCAGTCAGGCCTTATTACAGCAGAGGAGATCATAATGACCATGATCCGTGAACTATAATAATTTTTTCGATGAAGTTTGTCCTTTCTATGTATTGAAACGTGAAGAATCCCAAATCTCCAATAATCTTTTATAAACGAGTTTCGCCTACACAGTACCTTTTGCTCTTTTTACACTCAGTTTGAAGGATCAGCTAATCTAAAACAACTCTTTTCAGGAGTGCCTGAAGAACCTGGAAGTGTCATTGCAGAGTATTTGTTTGTACAGTTATTTCATCTATACAACTTAAAGGGAGAATTGCTACTTTTAGATGCCAAGGCAACTGCTCAATAAAGAGAAACCGTTTCTATAGTTTCTACTTTGGCAAGCCAAGTCTAATTTAGCCATTTGTCTTTTTGTTTAGCCCACCATCTCTCTTTATTCCTTTCATTTCCACCTATTCTTTCTGTGCTATCTGCTCTCGCCTGTCTAACTGTCGCCTCTCTAATCCTTTGTATCCCACAATCCTCCTTGTCTTTCTCTCTCTTTCTCTGTCTCCAGGGCCGGAGGGCTGTAACCTGTTTATTTATCACCTCCCTCAGGAGTTTGGGGACGGCGAGCTGATGCAGATGTTCCTGCCTTTCGGTAATGTCATCTCCTCCAAAGTGTTTGTGGATCGGGCGACAAACCAAAGTAAATGCTTTGGTGGGTAAAAATGATAAGACACCTGTGAAGATTATTCTCATTCCTACTCACACTATTAACATTTTTACCTCATTTCTCTACCACAGCAAAGCTTTCGATTGAAGCCGGGTGCACACTGTGTGCTTTTTGCTACAATTTCGCCATCTAAGATCTAAGTTTTAGGGATGGTAGGGCTAAATTGAGTTTCAGATAGCTTAGTATGACATGTTTCCCCAATGAGCGATAAATTACAAAGTACCTCCAATGTCATAAATTTGGACAGACGTGGGTATGAGCTTGTATACACATGCCACATAAATATTGTAATCAGACTATCAAAGTGACCAAAAGTTCACTGTTTGGGGTTTTTCATTTTGGATTTATGCTATTATTTCAGTTTTGTCTGAAAATGCCAATGTCAGAACTAACCTGGCCTGGTGACATGGTCAAAGTCGTAGATAATATATATATTTTACACCTAAAATACATCAATCGTAGAGGTCGGGAAAACAAAACCACACAGTGTTCACCTGGCTTGAGACAGGAAAAGCGAATGAATGGAAAATTAAAGAGAAAAAAGAAGAGGATGTAGTGTAGCATCTTTATGTCTTTAATCAGCGCGGGACACAAGGCTGTAGGGGGAAAGCGCAGAAGCGTGTTCGCGTGTCCCGCTTGTGACTAATGTGAACCTCTATATTTTAATTAGCGCTATCTGCAGCTTCACTGGCTCCTTGACTTATCAGAGGCATCCCATGCATGAACAAACACAACGCTATTCGATTTCAACTTAATATAAACGCAGTTAGCGGGAGGTGTTTCAGAGACTCAGACGTGAGGATTTAAAAATGCTGAGGCAGCTGAAATCATCACAATACCTCAAGACAGAGCAGCCGAGAGTGAGAAAGTAGATGGGAAAATGAGAGCGAATAATTTGCGTTGAAATGTTCATGTGTTAACCGGCAGAATTTTGCTGTCATTGCTGAGATTTCAAGAATTGATTGAAGATGATTTACACCGTACACTTTGTTTAGCAGAAAAAGAAAATATAACTATAAACAATAATAAATAATGCATTTTTGTAGCAATTCAAGCTGTTTTTAATGAAGCAGCTACACTAAGCTGAAAATGCTGTTTAAGAGTGTCACTATTTATATGATTTTATTTAAAATAAAATATTACCTTAGGGATATAACTGTTAATAATAATTAATCATAATTAATATAAGTAAACAATAGTAATTATAATGTAATAAACACTGCTGTAAATTTTAAACAATGTAATAATAATTAAATGTTTATAAATAGTATAATAATATTTTTATATAAATATTAAATAATAATTAATAATTATTGTTAATTTTTTACATTATTTTTTTAATTTTCAACAGATAGACTATATATATTCTATTTATATTATATTATATAAAAATTACATTAATGATATAATTAATATAAATAATTAATAATAATTATAATGATTGATTTTATAATAATTACTATTTTATATATAAATATTAATAATTAAATTATAATAAATAATACATTATTTTGATACTATTTTTCAACAGATACATACACATGTATATACACACTATTTATATTATATAAAATATTACATCATGTAACTGTTAATTATAATAAATAATAATTTATATAAATAATAAGTATAATGATTGATCATCAATATTATTTATTGATCATGTTTTAAATTATTTCTCAACTTTATTTTTTAACACACATTATATATACACATGCTATTTATATTATAGTATATAAAATATTACATTAATAATATAATTGTTAATAATAATAAATTATATTTTAAATAAATAATAATTATACTTAATGATTTTTAATAATTAATTACTGATCATTTTAAAATGAATTTTCGACTTTATTTTTCAACAGACATTTATATATGTATACATTTTTCTTTTTAATTAAAGATATAATTGCTAATAATAATAATCTTAAATTATATTTACTTCTATATGTTTTTATAATTTAAATTACTATAAATAAATAATATTATTGATAATTAAAAAAAAGAATTTTCAACTTTAGTACAATTGTATATATATATATATATATATATATATATATATATATATATATATATATAAAGTAAAATTAAAATTCAAAAATAAATAAATAATAATTTAAAAAAAACTAATTTGACAACAGCTAAGCTATTTTCTCTACTGAAATTGTATTTAAGTTAGTAGCGTCGCTATTTGTACTTCCCAGTGCAGTTGCTCGTGTAGCAGAAATACATTTCTCACTTACGTTTTATGAGACATTACACTATCTGAACATTAGCAGGTTAATTATTTGCAGTATTCTGTACTCTGCATGTCATTACAAAGGCGATCTGGCTAACTGCCTCTCGCTAATGCTAGGAGCGACTGGGTATTGTGTATTAGATTGTGCATGTTCTCTGTGCTGCTGATTATTGTGTATAATATGTATGCTGTTGTACTGTATTGATGGACTTTGTGCATATATGTTGGATGTTAAACATGTTGTAAATATGTGTCACGATGACTTAAGTAAACTTGTTCGGTACCCTTCCCTCCCTCCCTTCATTTCACGCTCACCTCATTCTTTGTCATAAAATCATTTCTGGCCTCATTTCTCACCCTCCCCTCCTACTCCACCTTCCCTCAATCCTATCTAACGTCCATCTGTCCATCGCATTACCTTCTCATCCATCTGGTGCTAACCTGTCGTCCTCTCTCTGTCTCCATCTTTCTCCCTTCATTCTCCAGGCTTTGTGAGCTTCGATAACCCGGGCAGCGCTCAGGCCGCCATCCAGTCCATGAACGGCTTTCAAATCGGCATGAAGAGACTCAAAGTGCAGCTGAAGAGGCCAAAGGACGCCAACCGCCCATATTAGCCCCGCCCCTCCCCCCAGCCACCCCTGACCCTGGGGGTGAAGGCCGCCGCTGCGCACAGGGAACGACAAGTAAGCCAAATCACCTTGGAGCCAAAAGACACAAAGATATACACTATATAAGTGAACGGGGGTTCAGTCAAAAATTTGAACTGATTCATTGAAAAGTAGTGATTCAATCCTTGAATCAGCCATTTCCTTTCTTAAATAAAAGTACAAGGATTGTGAGTGCTGTTTCATGTTGACTTTAAGTCTAACAGAATATTATATTAACTAGGACTCCTTCCTCCTCTAGTCTGACAGAGGGGGAAAGATTAGTCGTTTCCATGCATCTCATATCACATCTCATCTAAATGAAGATGGAAAATCAATGCTGTGTCATTCATTTAGCCTGCTGATGCCTTTTAACTGGGCCAGGTTATTACCTACTTACACAGCTAGTGAGGCATTGCACACAGTACGGCTCCTGCACGTCTCAGCACTGACCTCGTACATTAAACCCTTTTTTTTTTGGATAACCCTTTTCCAAAAATCACTTTGCTAATCAGTATTTTTTGTCATTTTACAGTAAAATATAAAACAATATATAGAAGCAAAACTTTAGAGAATTTTTTATTTCAAACTTTAGATTTATTTTTATAAAAATAATAATTTAAAAAAATGAATAAATTAAAAATATATATATATATATATATATATATATATATTTAGCTGAATAGTAGCATGCAAAAATGTGATTAATACAAATAAAATTATTAATAGACCTTTTTCTTTATTTTTTTTATTGTATCAATAATTAACAATAAAACAATAATATAAAAATGTATTTAATATAGTAGCTCTTTATGCAAAATTATGATGTGACATATTTGTGGACAATTTTCCAGAAAAAAAAAATCTAATAATTATTAGTAATGATTAATTGTATTAATAACAAATAAAAGAATAATATAAAAATAATTAGCTTTAGTATAGTAGCTCTTTATGCAAAATTATGATGTGAACAATATTTTTGGTAATAATAAATTGTATGAATAATTGACTAAAATAAATAAATAAATAATAGTACATATATATATGTATGAATAATTTACTATATATATACATATCTATCTATCTATCTATCTATCTATCTATATATATATATATATATATATATAAAATAAAAATAATTATATAATAAATTGTAATTAATTGTATTAATAACTAACAAATAAAAAAATAATATAAAAATGATAAATAATATAAAATAATAAAATATAAAATAATGATTATTAGTAATAATTGGTTTGTATTATAATTAACCAATAAAACAATATTGATGTGAACAACATGTTTGGACCATTTTCCCAAAAATAAAAATAATTATATAATAATTGTAATTAATTGTATTAATAACTAACAAATAAAAAAATAATATAAAAATGATTAACTTTAGTGTAGCAGCTCTTTATGCAAAATTATGATAATTATGATGTGAATAAGATTTTTGGACCTTTTTTTTTTGTTTTTCAAAAAAGGAAAATGAGTAATATAATAAGCACTATATATAATAAATAATAATTATTTGTAATAATAATTGCCAAAACAATAATATAAAATAATTAACTTTAGTATTGTAGCTCTTATGCAAAATGATGTGAACAAGATTTTTGGACCATTTGTCCAGAAAAAAAAAAAAACGTATATAATAATTATTAGTAATAATATATAGTAAGTAATTACCTTGAGTATAAGTTGCTCTTTATGCAAAAAAAAAAAATAATGATATAATAATTTTTAGTAATAATTAATTGTATTAATAATTAACAAATACAACAATACTATAAAATAATTAACTTTATTATAGTAGCCCTTTATGCACAATTATGATGTGAACAAGATTTTTGGAACATTTTCTGAGAAATTATAATTGACTAATTAATTGCATTCATAATTATTAACATTATTATATAAAAACATCAACATTGTTGATCATTAAAAAAAATGTTAACTTTAACACCCGAGCAACAGCAGGACTCAAAGCTAACAGGCATGGATTAAAAGCCACAAGATGTGGTCTTTAAAGCCACAATGAAACAGCATGTCACCAGAGAAGTCTAATGTTTTCACTGGAAAGATCAATTTGACTAAACAATAAATAACTTAAAATACATGCATGGATGATTTGTTCACAATAAGATTAACAACATGATGGGGTGAATTTTCATTTCATACCTTTAAATGCTTTTCCTTTTTGTGTTTCCTTCCTAGGTTTTGTAGAGCTGGAACACATGTTGATAACATGCCAAATGTATTTGAAAACACAACAGATCAAGATCATCGGGGTTGGGGATACAGTAGAGCTGAAGCGGGACATGAGGAGGACGTAGCCGCGTGATATACCACCACCACCACCACCAGGCTCAATGGACCTTTTTGGACTTCAGTGTTTAACTCAGGGGAGCCGCGGTGTTACTGGACCATACCGTACTCCCTTCTCCGAACCCCCGAGCCCTTATTTTGCAGGACCACAGGACACACTACTGAAGACCAACACAAAAAATATATATATTTAAAAAAAAGAAAAAGAAAAACAATGTAAGCCCTTGAAAAGGCTTCTATGAATCTAGTAGTACGGAAAGAAAAAAAACACTTTTTAAAGCTAAGATAGACTTTTAGATGGGAATCATGTAATATTGAACACGTCTTTGGGAAAACTTTTTAAAGAACTGTTTTAGAAACCAACAAAATGGATTAAAAAAAAAACAACAACAAAAAAACTTGAAAGACTTTTTGGAAGGATGTGACAATTCAGGACAAGAACTCGCTTCGACTCGGGATGGCCAACTTTTTTTCTTGGAGTGCCTGTCCGTTTCCAGGGGCAAACGGCTGCCACAAACCGCAGCCTCCGTCCGCTGGGAGACTTACCTGTCATTCCTTAGTTGTGTAGGGACCAAATGACCAAACCTTTTTATCACAAATGAAAAAAAGAAAACAAAAAAAAAAAAAAAAAAAAGACTCCTGTAACATAATCGGACCACTGCATCTCATGCTGTGCCAATCGGTTTAAGAGTTGTATTTAAAAAAAACAAAACAAACAAACAAAAAAAGATATATGTATAAAAAGAACATATATGACTATATGCATAAATGCATACATATAGATTGCTGATATGCTTTTGAATACTGGCAGAACTATTTCCGATGGCCCGTCGAGGCCGTTCACTTCGCTAGTTTACAATTACTGCTCAAAATGAAGAATATTTATTTTTATTTCTCTTCTAGTTTTTCTGTGGTGAGAGAAAGGGTGCATGGGAAGGGTTGTTCCATAATGCAGCCTTACCTTTTCTATCTTACGTCCTGACCTTGTAGTTAAGAGACCATCTTAAAGAGGTTTGAGATAAACAATCCTGTTTATATATAACGTACATACGATATGTATATGTATAGCAGACGTTCAAGCAATATGTATTCATATTTATGCACCTGTACAGCATAGATATGGATACATACGATATTAATCCCAAAACCCATATATGTATTTATATGCATATATTTTATATGTGTGTATATATAGAAACCGGCTATTCAATATGTAGAGCTGTAATTTTTTTGTAGATTTAAGCTGGAGTTTCAAACCACTGCTCTGCTTTGGACTTTTACCACTGGGAAGAATCTCAAATCGGCAGCTGCAATCTGCAGGCATTCCTCTCGATCCGATATAACCGCCAACTGACACACACACACACAGAGTTTCCTTTTGTGTATATAAGTGTATATGCTACTTACAAATGCAAAAAGGCCTCCTCTCTCAAGAGAGTTTAAAGAGAATCAGGAGCATTACGGAAATACAGTAGAGAATATGGACATATCTGCCTCCCGCCTCTGCAAACATTCGTTATTCATTCGAACCGAGCGCTGGCTTTAAAAATGAACGCCCTGCGGTTTTTTCTAACCTCGATCGCCTTGTTCGCGCATGCGCCGTTGAATCGTTAGCAGCGCGTCCGTGCACCTGTCGCCACTGTGCTACGACACCGCTAACAGCCATTCATTATGATTATGATGTCAAAACAACAGAAACACTCTTCTTTTTTGACAAAATAAAAACAAAAAAACACAAAAAGAAACTACTATAGCTACAGCTAACAGCGAAGCCTTCAAATATCTGTTGAACATGACAAACCTGTGCAGCTTGACACCGCCATTTTACACCCACTGGACGTTCTGCTTACGGTTACAATGAAGTGGGCATTATGTACGTTTTGCACAAGTATCGTCAGAATCCGCATCACATCGCGTGTTTACATGTGCTGCTTCAGCGTTCAAACGGATTCGGAGTAAGCGAGTTTTTGAATTTCTTCTTATCGCGAATTAAGGACTTTAGCGATTTTTGGTTACGCTTTGCAACTGACTTATTATACGAGATGGCACTATTGTAAATATACGATAATTCCAGAGCTGGTTAATTCGCTTTACTGAAGAGTAAAGCATCTGTACAGTAACGTTACTGGGGGGTTAAAGCAGTAGTCAGTTCACCTCATTTCGAAGGGGAGTTCAGATTTGAATTCCGAGAATGTTGTATTTTGCCTTCTAGACCTTTCCGACACATGATCATTCAGGTATTCCAGGATCTTTTGCAAGGATGTGCATTTCACCTGTCTTTCTCTCCCTTTCCGTCTCGCGCTCATCATCTTCCTCTCCGTGTTCACCGTTTCAGCTGCAACTGTTTACATAGCAATCTGGAAATGTAGAGTTGACAAAACCAACAAGACAGATCAGAAATTTTATTATAAATATATATAAGTATATACATGAACTACTGAATATACTGTAAATGTTTTTTTCTCTTTTTTGCTCTGTTCCTCTGTATATAGGTTTGCATATTTTATAGTCTTTTACTTCTAATCTAGAAGGACTGGATGATTTAAAGATAAAAAAAAAATGAAACTGAATTAAAAGCAGGTAGACTCTAGTCCTTAGAGATGCAGTATGGTTGTAAGGTATTTAAAGAAGAGCCAATCAGATTTGATCCATGTCACTTTGCCAACATGCATTTATGTATTCATTTGTTAAACTGGTTTACGTTTATCATTTAAATGGTTTAAAATGTTTACGTTTGTATCCACACCCGAATATCATTTTGTCATTTAAACAATGCTTTTTTAAAAATATATTTTTACATGTTTTTGTATGGTGAGACACAATGGAACAATGCAACTGGCAGAATCAGGGTAATCCTTTTGGAGAATGTAGAACTCATGAAGGACTGGTGTCAAAAGTTTTTTTGCTGCACCTGTTAGAGCTGTCTGCTGTTTTCTTCTGTTCTGCGATTCCATGCGTCTGTCAGAACTCCGGTTTGCTTCACTGCTTTTTCAAACACACTGGAAACAAAAAAAAAGGAAGAAAAACTGCACTAATCCATCAGACTCTCAGCAACTCTGGTTTTATAGCCTTTCTTCATTAACACTGTCTTCAACTCATCAGAACAAGTCTGAACAGAAACAATGCAGTAAAATGGGGTTCAAAAAAAAGAGAAAAATACCAAAAAAAAAAAAAAAAAAAAGATTTTCAGACATTTTGAGCACAGTTGAGCGTGCTGGGTGGTATCTGTGGATTTTTGCCAAGCCTATCACAATGAGATTGAGCTGTATTAGCAGTCGGAGTGCTGCCGCAGCTCCTGCCCTGTTCTCAACTCCACGTTTCTCTGGTCCCTAGACTCTCTTTTGTAATTTTACTGAATGACGCGTTTCCGCTTAAGCCCAGTAATAAAGCACAGTGTAGAATAAAGCAGCATTATGCTTGTCCCATTTCCTGCTGTATATCTATACAAGCCTTTTTATAAGTTGTTTTTATCTCTTTCTCTCTTTTTATGGATTTGTGGCACGAATGATGTACTCTGAAACCACTTCAAAGGCAGAGGGTTTACATGCACACACACACACACGGGCGCCTCTCTCAAACTTTCTTTACAACACTTCAGATCAAATTAGACCAATAGCCCTGGAGCGATGTTTGGCTGAATCCCATTGCATATACTGACGCTCCCAGATCGAGTTTGAAGTATCAAAGCATATACGCTGCGTATACTGGAAAAGCAAAGTAAGGGGACACATTAAAAATCGAGCTACTCCTCCTGTGGAAAGAAAAAACACTTGTTAATATATACAGAAGTAAATTTAATGACTCATGAAACTCATGAATATTTTGACTGACTAGAAATGCTTCTTACTGACTAGTCACTCTTACGAGAATTTCTCATTTGATCAGATGACTTTCATCAGTGGGATTACGCGTTACAGATCACAGCAACTGTTCTCGAGAAGCTCTTTAAACGTATACGATGCCAAGTTAGTTCCTTGGAAAGCCTGTGGACTTTAATGGAGCTGCTGCCCAACCATCTGTGACTGAATAAACAACGCCATTTATTAATAAACACATTTTATTAAGGCAAAAATAACCCTTGAATACGTCAATAGCACAAGAAAAATGTTAAAAATTAAGACCGCGATTATTTCAAGACACTTTAAAAGGCAGAATTAAGAGCACATGAATATTTAACAATCAGTTGCCATTATAACCCTTTAACAGATGAAAAAGATGTCTTCTAAGATCGCACTCTCCTCCAGGTCTTGCAGAGAGGACCGATTAGGGCCGAAAGCAGAGAGAAGGGTCTTCTGAGAGGAATGAGGGGCGACGAAACTTCGTGATGAGGGGTTGATTCGGTACCTTTCAGGGCTGAAAATGTCCAACAGCTCAATCAAAGAGTCGTCCAACCTAACAATGAAAAAAAAGCAACCATTTACATATGACTCAGAATGTTGTACATCCTCCGATTTCTCTACATAAAAACAACATTGTTGAATCTGAATAAACAACAGAGTTCACAGGCTTTGAAACATGTGGCCTTAGGGTGCACACGAAGAACAAGCCAGCTCGTTTTTTCCTAGTTTGGAAGGAAAACTGAGAGCCGAGCGAGGAGATAAATAAATAAAAGAATAAATAAACAAAGATTAAGCTAATAAAGATTCAACCCCTCAGTCGAGGTGCTTAATAAATTATTCATCGAGTACAGACGCGCACATTTCAGATATAAAACATGAATTCTTAAAGCACGCTTCACTGATGCTGCTAACATAATTCACTGCTCATTCTAAACAGCATTGATTTGCATCCATGCAGCAGAGGGGATGAGTGGGTATTCATACAGATGTGTGTGTGTGTGTGTGTGTGAGGGATCTCAGCTCCTATGAGAGGGAGAAAACGGTGTCATCCACTGAGTGCCTCTGACATATGAAAGCAGTATTTGCTTCACAGCCATGATAGTGGTGATTATCCAGGACGCTGAGATACATGCCATCCACTATTTCCTTCGTGTCTGACACTTTCTGGGTCTGAAATCATAAAAGTATCGGCTACAAACTTCAAAATGTTTCCACAGGAAGGTAAACAGAAATTAAAGGTTGTCAGAACTTCAAACTTCTCAGGAAACACATTATCTCTAGCTGCCTTCCATGACCTACCTAAGATGGAACCTTAAAAGTGATTGATTTTAGACAAATAATCTAGAAAACAACTCCTTACGTTGTGCAAGATTCGATTCACAATTGATTCTAGCAGAGTATAACTGTAGCATGCTGCTAATCTAAAAGTGAAGGATAAAATTGTTGTTTAATAAGATTGACCTATTCATATTCCAGTACTGAATTAAATTTATGCATTTTAATCTCAGCTTGTCCATCATGTTGGATTTATTGTTTTCATACACATTTAAAGGAACCGTATGTTAGAAATTTATGTCAGTTAATCATAAAATGGCCCTGACATGTCACTAGACATTAAGAAATCATGTTCATTTCAAATACTTATATCACTGACAACAGTTGTCCGGCCAGGATATTGTCATTTAAAAGTGAGAGTTGCAGCCCTCAACTGATGTTATTGTTGTCATTTTGTGTTTTGGTCTGAGGCTCCACCCTCCAGCTATCTACCAATCACGAAGTCAGTAGAGTTTTGTGATCTGGGTTGCCAGCTCTGTTACAGCTGCAGCTATACGAACGTGTCGGATAAAACATGTATAACGTTACGAAACCTAAAAGACCTCGTTATGAATCCGAAATAAAACAAGGATTTGTATAGGAGATGCCTTTGAAAGATGGAGACGGCTGAAAACGGAGAAGAATTTGAAGACAGACGCCAACGTTGCTAATTTTCTCCTTGACAGGTAAGATTCATCTATGTTTGGCTAACTTTGCTTCCGTAGGCTACACAGTGGATTTTCCGCGGTCGGCCGTGCTAAATGCGTTCATAAAAAGCTTTATATTGCACCACGAGCAGGGTATGAAAACAATCTATGTTCCGACTGAAATGTGGTATTACAGTACATCTTTACGAAATATTTGGCTAATCACCATCTGTAAATTTTTGCGATACATAATTACTTCGCAAAACATCTCTTGTGAAGCATAAACATAATTAACAGAAGAAAAACAAATTACTGTGTAAGACTCGTCACTTGCCATTGGAAGCTCCTTGGAGCGGGAGGGGATACACCGTTCTACAGTATTTTGAAAGTGATTGCAGTACCAGTTTTGGCCACAATCCTACATACGGTTCCCTTAAAAGAAATTCCCAGAGTAAATTCCCAGTAAACAAAAATCAGGATAGGTCCACTAAATAAAAACTAAAATAAGACTTAAGGTCCTTGCACACAGAGTTGAAATTCGGTAACACTTTAGAATAGGTAACACTTATTCACTATTAACTACGACTTATTAGCATGCATATTACTAGAATATTGGCCATTTATTAGTACTAATTAAGCACATATTAATGCCTTATTCCACATGACCTTATTCTACATCCCTAATCCTACCCAATACCTAAACCTAACAACTACCTTACTAACTATTAATAAGCAGCAAATTAGGAATTTATTGAGGGAAAAGTTGTAGTTAATAGAGAATAAGTGTTACCTATTCTAAAGTGTTACCTGAAATTCTCATCCAAAATTTTCACACGTTAAAAAAATATATACAACTTCACGTTGTCAATCACATTGACACAGTGCATCTGAAGCTTTCATTCATCATTAAAAAAAAAAAAAGAGATCAGGTCCAATTTTGTGTGTGACAAATGTTCTACATTTTGTCATTATTGAGGATTGCCAAACCAAACACACTTCATTGCGAGGAAAAAAGGCAGCCAAAAGATTCTTCCCACAGATTTGAAACAACATGAGGATGAACAAATGTTGACAGCATTCTCACTTTCTCACTGTTCAGCTATCTCTTTGAAATCTATAATTATGCCAGCTCCTCCCATCCATCCACTACTTCTGTTGACCAGATGAGGACTGAGCAAACTGGAGAATCTCTGCACAGGTAAAGATGAGAGTTTTGAGGCTGACGGATTGATCCCCAGAGTGTTGAACACATGTTCACACAGCCAGCGCAGTGGGGTTCCTGAGCACCTGTTCTCCCTCACGCTGGGACTGATGAAGGTGCCCTAGCTTTAGAAGACATCCTGCATTGTTCTGCTGCCAAAGATCGGAAACCCCCAGTTCCCTGAGGACTACAGACCAGTTGATCTCACTTCACACATTGCAAGGACCTCGGAGAATCTGGTCCTTAGACAGACCACCTGGACCCAGGACAGTTTGTTAACTACTGTTACGGTTCTGACCCTGTGCTCTGAAGGCAGCAACCATTAACAAACCTACATATGCTGTACTATACTGGCTGTTCTGACCGCTGCCATCAGACAAAAACAAGAGCTCTGGTCTAAACCCTAAACCCTGTTTTTTGCAGTGATGGTTCCATGTATGTTCAAGGTTCTTCATGGAACAACCGATGCCAATAAAGAACCTTTATTTTTAAGAGTGTAGAGATCTGCCTTGCTGTCTACTGGCTATACTATATGAGAGGTTCTTCATAAGGGACTGATCTGGAACAACCTACATAGGTTTCTTTGAGGCCACCCTAATGATATTTCTAATATGCAACCCTAGTGAGAAGAAACTAAAATGCACATTTCCAATTCTTCAACCCAACTGCATTTCAGCAATATCATAAAACAGTTAAAGGGATAGTTCACACAAAAAATTCTGTTATTAATTACTTACCCTCAGGTCATTCCAAACCTGTAAGACCTTTGTTCATCTTCAAAACACGAATTAAGATATTTTGGTAACACTTTACAATAAGGTTCATTAGTTAATGTATTAACTAACATGAACTAACCATGAGCAATACATTAGTTACTGTATTTACTAATCTTCATTAACGTTAGTTAACGGAAATACAGTTGTTCATTGTTTGTTCATGTTAGTTCACGCTGCATTAACTAATGTTAACAAGATTTTAATAATGTATTAGTAAATGTTGAAATTAACATTAACAAAGATTAATAAATGCTGTATAAGTGCAGTTCATTATTAGTTCATGTTAACTAATGTGGTTAACTAATGTTAACTAATGAACCTTATTGTAAAGTGTTACCGATATTTTTGATTAAATTCAAGAGCTTTCTGACCCTGCAAAGACAGCAATGCAACTGACATGTTCAAGACCCAGAAAGGTAGCAAGGTCATCATTAAAATAGTCCATGTGACATCAGTGGTTCAACTGTAATTTTATGAACCAAGAGAATACTTTTTGTGCCCAAGAAAACTAAAATAATGATTTTATTCAACAATTTCTTCTCTTACATGTCAGTCTTCAACACGCGTTCACGAAAGTACCACGATGCATGAAAAAAGTCATTATTTTTGTTTTCTTTGTGCACAAAATGTATTCTCGTAGCTTCATAAAGTTAGGGTCGAACCACTGATGTCACATGGACTATTTTAAGTTGATGTTTATGCAGGGTCAAAAAACTCTTGGATTTCATCAAAAATATCTTAACTTGTGTTCTGAAGATAAACTAAGGTCTTACGGGTTTGGAACAACATGAAGGTGAGTAATTAATGACAAAATTTTGGGGTAAACTATCCCTTTAATGTCAACTTTAACTATTGTTTTTGTACTGTTAACCCATATTCCAGTAATACATACATCAGAAATGTTTCATTTCAGTCTTTGATGTTGCTGTTATTTTGTATAAATGGTGATTTCTTAATAAAATTACTCTGGAATAAATCTTACGTTACAAGAATTATGATCATAACTAACAAACACAAACAACATTTGCACTTTATCCGTCAGGTATGTTTCATTTGCTAGCAATTACAGAGCCAGTCACAACAGCCAGACTGTTTGAGAAAGAGACTTGCACGCTGAATGTCAGTATGCAACTTCATATATTCACTCATAATAAAAAACTGGTACAAATATTTCATGACATCATAATAGATCAACCTGGTTAATGTTCTTTTGCTTTTAAGCCTGAAACTTGAATCTAGGTTTCATTTGCATACAGTCCTATAACAATGATAGTAATGTCCAATCCGGGAATCTCATTTTGTTATTTTAGCGATTGCCATCCGACAATTCTTTTGCACATTTGCATCGGAGGGAAAGAGAAAGAGAAAGAGAGCTTACACTAGTGGTGGATGGCTGATGGGGTGGGACTTTGGCAAGGCTCCCTCTTGAAATGTGAGAATTAGCATTTTTATTTGTTGATTTATTTAACGGACAGGCCTCTCAAACAGCCATCCATCAACGGACGACATTGCCGATATGAATAATGCATTTCTTACCGCCGGTCACAATCTATAACAAGGGAAGGGGTAGGTGTAGTTTGGGCGGGGGAGGGGGATGTTAGGGCGTTGGTAGAAGGAAATTGCCGGAGAGAATGCTAATGTCTTTGGCAGTCATATTTACCCAAACGCTTTCATTGCTTTTCACAAGGTCCACTGGTGAACGACCATGAGACATTAATATCACTTAAGAGGAGGTTTGCTAATCCCAAATGCTATCTGTTCATTCAATGGATCAGCAGGGGTTGGGAACAGAGTTCAAGATGCCTGAAATAGAAAAGTAGAGGTGAGCAGTACTTAAGTCACCAGATTACTGAAAAGAAAAAGAAAATTAATTAGTAAATTCTTATATAGTAAGAAATCAGCATATTAGAATGATTTCTGAAGGATCATTTGACACTGAAGAGGAGTAATGATGCTAAAATTCAGCTTTGAAATCAAAGGAATAAATTACATTTTAAAATATATTCAAATAGAAATCAGTTACTTTAAATAGTCAAAATATTTCAAAATTGTTCCTGCACTTTAGATCAAATAAATGCAGGCTTTGTGAGCAGAACAGACTTATTTAAAAACATTAAAAATCTTACTGTTCAAAAACTTTTGACTGGTAGTGTATATATTTAATAAAATAAATAAAAGAGTGAAGCCCTCTGCCCAGAAAGCAACCATCTGCAATACTTTTTTGGACATCATACAAAATAATAAAGAATACACTAGAATGGTATACTCGTTTTATAAACATGAGCATAAAAAACTCATACTTGCATCAATGAGAGTGAGAAAGAGCCAAATGCAGTGAGAAGGTTAAAGACAGAAAGAATCAGGTTCTACTTCAATAATTCCAAACAAAAGACAGTTTATCAGTTTCCAGACTCCAGTTATTTTACTGCTCTCATTAAAAATGTCTGTCACGCCTGAAAGACCAAACAAATTTGTAGCCCAAACAGTAATATAAAAATCCTAAAATGGCAAATACCGACAAAACTGCATGTCAATTTTCTTCCAAATCAATAGTAAGCTGAGGAGAGAGGCACAGGCCATGAACAGTAGCGCTGACATTTCTCTCTTTGGTTCTATCAAACCAGCCCTGAAAATTTTAATAAGATACACAATTTAAAAAAAGCTCCCCTTGTAAAGTCAAGAGGAGTTTACAAAAGATGGCCCAAGTCTGCACAGGTTAATTTAAAAAGGTGGAAGTAATTTGAAAGAGGGACGTGGTTTGATAAGTGTATTGTTTTGACGACTCTTGCGGAGCTTGGAGAATTTTATCAGTCTGCATAATTCATCTCCTCTCCCCCTTCTGTGACACTTACAGTTCACTCTCCTGAGCGAAATCAACTCGAACAAGATTTTTATAATTCTAAAAGAAAATCTGAGGAGTTTGCCATGCAAAACACACTTTACTATAATGACGTTAGAGCTTTTTTATACAATATAATTTTTAGGCCTTGAATGTGTCAGCTGCATTGCTGTATGTGCAGGGTCAGGAGGAGGTCAGTTTTCATCAAAAATATTGTAATTTGTGTTCTGAAGAAGAATGAAGTTCTCAACATTTTTTCAACTGTAAGAGGGTGAATAATTAATGAAAAATCCCTTTAAAAATCCCTGAATTTGAAAGACAAGACCAATTTAAGTGCATTATCATGCAAGAATCAGCTCTTGAGTTCACATACCCCAAGGACACCTCCAATCAAAGAAAACTACCCGTTTCAGATTAAGTAAAATGTTATGATCTCTAGCAGACAGAAGATATCCATAATCATTTTCATTAACCTGAGCTTTATTTTCCCAGGGCATCTTTTTTCTCTTAAGTAAAATCATAATAATAAAGCGCTTGCCTATTGATTCATTGTAGGCAGACGGGCATTGGGTTGTTTTTCGAGAGCATGTCCCTGTGGCATCAGACCTATCAGATCCTGGGCCAGACCTGAGGTTGTTTCAGGAGACAGCCTGCTGGCATCCAACCTCTGGCTTCTTAAATAAATAAATGCAAACTATAAAATGACAAACATCATTGATTTCCTCAAATCAGGTTTGGTTTTGAATAATGCAAAGCTGATGGTCTGCTACAATAAAATATTCATCTTCGATGCATTAGCTTTCCATACTGCTGGTTGGCATAAAAATTGTCATCTTGTAAGAGTTCATTTTTGGTATTGGTGGCATTGTAAGGGATGTCTTTTTAAATCAAAATATGACAGTTGAAGGGAAAAGTTTACATACACCTTGCAGAATATGCAAAATGTTAATTATTTTACCAAAATAAGAAGGATCACACAAAATGCATGTTATTTTTTTATTTAATACTGACCTGAATAAGATATTTCACATAGAAGACATTTACATAAGGCCACACGAGAAAATAGCTGAATTTATAAAAATGACCCCTTTCAAAAGTTTACATACACTTGATTCTTAATATAGTGTTCTTACCTGAACGATCAACAACTTTTTTTTATTCTTCTGAGGACAACTGAGGGACTCCTATGCAAATATTACAGAAGGTTCAAATGCTCATTGATGCTTCAGAAGGAAACATAATGCATTAAAAGCCAGGAGGTAAAAACTTACCTATCTTTTGTTGCTTCTGAAGGTAACAGATTATTAGATTCAAGATAAGATAGATTTAAGTACATTCTCGCCTGGAAAAATTTTAAAACTACATTCCGTGACACAAAAAACAGTATTATTTACAAAATAACAGTGGATTTGTGCATCTTCCATGACACTCGCTGTCAGAAATACTGAAAGCGGAGTGATACAAATGGTGAAATGGTTGGAGTGCGGACAACTGAGGGACTCATACACAACTATAACAGAAGGTTTAAATGCTCACTATTGCTCCAGAAGGAAAAAAAGCATAAAGAAACCTTTTTGAATTTGAAGATCAGGGTAAATTTAAATTCGTCTTCTGGGAACATGTAACTATCTTCTGTAGCCTATGAAGAGCAGTACTAAATGAAAAAAAAAAGATATTTAGGCATAATAAGAAAAAAGTACACATCTTCGTTCTGTTCAAAAGTTTTCACCCCCGGGTCTTAATGCATCGTGTTTCCTTCTGAAGCATCAGTGAGCGTGCTGAACCTTCTGTAATAGTTGCATATGAGTCCTTCAGTTGTTCTCAGTGTGAAAAGGTGGATCTCAAAATCATGCAGTGATTGTTGGAAAGGGTTCAAATACACAAAAATGCTGAAAAACCAAAGAATTTGTGAGACCTAAAGGATTTTTCTGAAGAACAGTAGGCAAGAAAAACACACAGCTGAGGATCATTCAGGTAACAACACAGTATTAAGAATCAAGTGTATGTAAACTTTTAAAAAGGGTTATTTTTATAAATTCAACTATTATTTTCTTATTATCTTATGTGAAATATTTTATTCAGGTCAGCACTAAAAAATAACATGCATTTTGTATGATCCCTCTTATTTTAGTACAATACTGGTCCTTCTCAAAAAATTAGCATATTGTGATAAAGTTCATTATTTTCTGTAATGTACTGATAAACATTAGACTTTCATATATTTTAGATTCGTTACAACACAACTGAAGTAGTTCAAGCCTTTTATTGTTTTAATACTGATGATTTTGGCATACAGCTCATGAAAACCCAAAATTCCTATCTCAAAAGATTAGCATATCATGAAAAGGTTCTCTAAACGAGCTATTAACCTAATCATCTGAATCAACTAATTAACTCTAAACACCTGCAAAAGATTCCTGAGGCTTTTAAAAACTCCCAGCCTGGTTCATTACTCAAAACCGCAATCATGGGTAATACTGCCGACCTGACTGCTGTCCAGAAGGCCATCATTGACACCCTCAAGCAAGAGGGTAAGACACAGAAAGAAATTTCTGAACGAATAGGCTGTTCCCAGAGTGCTGTATCAAGGCACCTCAGTGGGAAGTCTGTGGGAAGGAAAAAGTGTGGCAGAAAACGCTGCACAACGAGAAGAGGTGACCGGACCCTGAGGAAGATTGTGAAGAAGGACCGATTCCAGACCTTGGGGGACCTGCGGAAGCAGTGGACTGAGTCTGGAGTAGAAACATCCAGAGCCACCGTGTACAGGCGCCAGGTCAAGCCACTTTTAAACCAAAAACAGCGGCAGAAGCGCCTGACCTGGGCTACAGAGAAGCAGCACTGGACTGTTGCTCAGTGGTCCAAAGTACTTTTTTTGGATGAAAAGCAAAATTTGCATGTCATTCGGAAATCAAGGTGCCAGAGTCTGGAGGAAGACTGGGGAGAGGGAAATGCCAAAATGCCTGAAGTCCAGTGTCAAGTACCCACAGTCAGTGATGGTCTGGGGTGCCATGTCAGCTGCTGGTGTTGGTCCACTGTGTTTTATCAAGGGCAGGGTCAATGCAGCTAGCTATCAGGAGATTTTGGAGCACTTCATGCTTCCATTTGCTGAAAAGCTTTATGGAGATGAAGATTTCATTTTTCAGCACGACCTGGCACCTGCTCACAGTGCCAAAACCACTGGTAAATGGTTTACTGACCATGGTATTACTGTGCTCAATTGGCCTGCCAACTCTCATGACCTGAACCCCATAGAGAATCTGTGGGATATTGTGAAGAGAAAGTTGAGAGACGCAAGACCCAACACTCTGGATGAGCTTAAGGCCGCTATCGAAGCATCCTGGGCCTCCATAACACCTCAGCAGTGCCACAGGCTGATTGCCTCCATGCCACGCCGCATTGAAGCAGTCATTTCTGCAAAAGGATTCCCGACCAAGTATTGAGTGCATAACTGAACATAATTATTTGAAGGTTGACTTTTTTGTATTAAAAACACTTTTCTTTTATTGGTCGGATGAAATATGCTAATTTTTTTAGATAGGAATTTTGGGTTTTCATAAGCTGTATGCCAAAATCATCAATATTAAAACAATAAAAGGCTTGAACTACTTCAGTTGTGTTGTAATGAATCTAAAATATATGAAAGTCTAATGTTTATCAGTACATTACAGAAAATAATGAACTTTATCACAATATGCTAATTTTTTGAGAAGGACCAGTAATTGACATTTTGCAGATTCTACAAGATGTATATAAACTTTTGACTTTAACTGTATTTGGGCTGTCAATGTAACATTCTATTTTCACCAATGATTTTAATTTTCTTTTTTATTTCTTTTTTTCCTACCATCAGAGCAATTTAAGCTAGTTTAGAGACTTTTCTTAGTAAATACTGATGTGCAATTCATTTAGCTAGAATCTTGACAATCTATAGAAAATGTGTAACTAAAAATCTATTTCATTGCCTATTTTATCACGTATCTTTGATGTCAAAGCTGCTCGATGTCACAATGAAAGGTGAATCTAGAATGGCCAATTGAAATTCAACAGTTTGACTGTTCATTAAAAGAAACATTTCTGCCCTGGTCTTAGTTCACATTTGGCCCTTCTCAACCTCCCCGATACATATTATGCATACGCGAGTATTCGATTCCCTGTCAGTTCTGACAATCTCTTGGTATGCCTCCAACAAATTTCATAGCTGCACACAAAGCAGCCTAATTTTCCCGGCCCCTGTAAAAGTTCTGGCTCGGTAATGAAACGTCTGAGACAGAAAGGAACATATTAATGCAAAATATTCACCATAACATATAACAGAGAGAGGGGAAAAAAGGCAATTACTTCTGAAGTCAGTACATTCTCTCCTAGAAAAAAGAGAGAAGAAATACGCCTTACAAACGACTTACAAATAATCTGCATTTTTCAGAGATGGCACGCTAAACGAGACATGCTCATGCTCTCGCTGTGGGGGTTGAGGGAGAGAAAAAAAAGACATGCTGTCACATTAATTACCTTTCTACGTTAAAAGAAAACGGTAATGAATTTCCTTCCCTATCCCAGAGTGTGTCTCGCGCTAGCGGTCAGTGATTCATTCTCTGCCTCACTCTTTCTCATTAAGCTGAGGGAGGCGGCGCGTTCTCGGCCCGGGCTGGAAGACTCGGTTCAATTACACCTGCTGCTGGGCCCTGCTACGCCAGCTAATGGGACTCAGCTTGGCTCCTGTCAGCCTCAGCGCTGGCCGGCAAAAATCTTCATTTAACTCATCAAACAGGCCTCGCACTGCGTTCGGCCCAGAACAGCTTCCCCTTTTTTCTCTTCCTTCGCTTCTTCTCCCTTTTCCCCATTTTATTCTGATTCCCCCATACATCACTTCTCCCACCCCTTCTCCTTTTTCACATTCATGCATTTAGAAGCTCTATCACAGAGGTAGGGAGTCCAGAACACAATTAATACACAGGCTTGGCCCCTGCTGTGCTGTTGAGACAAAATTGCTGTCATTTCCCTCTTTTCACTCCTTCTTGAATTGAACTTGTTAAATTGTATTTACTTGTATGGGTCTTTTCATTGAGTTTCCTGAGAGTGGCTTCTCTCAAGCACCCCCCTACCCATCTATAAATTGCAACAGCAGCCTCTCTACAGAAAGTGGTAGTTGAGTGACCGAACTGTCAAGTGGCAAAATTAAATGTTTTGCTCATCTAAAAATACAGAAAGGGTTGGTTGTGATAGACAGGAACTAGACAGGCTGGGATGACATATGCATGTATGGTGGTGGAAAACATGAGTAGACCAAAGACAGAACCCTGAGGGACACCATAACCCACCTAGAAGCCTGTGGAGTGCTAGGAAGGCTGGGAGGAGGAATTTTGGAAGGAGCAGATGTCCGGAAGCTTTGTGGAACCACAGGAGAGGTGGCCATATCCTTCTTTGTAATGGAGATCTCTGCAGAGAGAAAATTAGAGATAGCTGAAAGGATGTAAGGCAAATTTCCAATTAAGGAGGTGAAATAAAAAGCAGAAAGGTATAACATATTCAGCATAATTTTTTGGTGGACGTACCTTGAGAAAGCTTGGGTGCGGGCTGCTCGGTACTTGACTGTACGTTACTTAACGGCTGTCGAACATTTCCCTGCAAAGTGCGTGATTCTCCTTTTATTTCACTGCTGAATAAAAGAAAGAGAGTTAAGATTTTGGTCTGCACTACCGTTCAAAAGTTTGGGGTTGTTCATCAAGGCTGCATTTATTTGATACAGTAAAATTATGAAATATTACCACAATTTAAAATAACTTTTTTATTTTAATATATAAAAAATATATATATATTCTTGTGATGGAAAAACTGAATTTTCAGAAGCTATTATTCCAGCCGTAAGTGTCAAATGATCCTTGAGAAATCATTTTAATACGCTGATTTGGTGCTCAAGAAACATTTCTTGATGTTGAATACAGTTGAGCTGCTTAATCTTTTTTTTTGGGAAGCATACTTTTTTTTTTCAGGATATGGTGATGAATAAACAGTTCAAAAGAAAAGCATTTATTTTGAATAGAAATCTTTTGTAACAATATAAATGGATTTACTGTCAGTTTTAATCAATTTAAAAAATGCATACTGAAACTAAACTTTAACAAGTGTTTATTTATTTTTTTATATATTCATTTCCATCTCTCCAGCCATTTTCTGCATTCAATGCAAGTTTGAAAACAAGCTTTACCTGTGTGTTACCGGATCCATTACAAAACTGGACTGGGGAACCTCATTAAAACTGATGTCTCCATTTAGGGGTTTCTCAAAGTGTGTTGTGGTTGCTTGCTGAAGCCTTGAAAATAGACAAATTAAAATTTGTTCATGGTTCAATTAAATTAGGCTGCATCAACAGTATGTGGCATAATGTCGATTACTACCGAAAATCTCTGGACATCTCTTTCGTGGTCACAGTACACTGAACTGGAAATACTTTCTAGGTGCATGAACTTCTATTAGTCTATTTTAACCAAACCATGCGTTTATTTAAAAAAAAAAAAAAAAGGTTAATAATATTTAAAGAGCAGGTCATATGGGTTTTGAAAAATATCTCTTTTGCAGTTTGTAACATAGCTATCCTTCATTGTAAACAGACTGCAAAGTTGTTTATCAAAAAGTGCATGATAAATAAAGATATTGTCTCTCAAAAGAAAGAGTCGACTCTGAGCCGCCTTAACAAGTCATCATATTTTCGAACCTTCTGCCCATTAGTAATATACGTCACTAGGTAACACATTAGCATAATTCCCATCGGTCTGACCGACGCAAGTTAGTGTGTTTACATCATGTCGAGAAGACGCTGTGTTCTGCGCTGTGAAAGCCAGTTTGTTTTGTTTGCATTGCCGAAAGATGATATTGTGAAGAATCAGTGGTTAAAATGTATTTTTTTCATGATACCACAGCAATACAATTCGAACCTTTTGTTGTGCTCGACATTTTACAGAGGCCTGCTTCTCTAATCTTGGAGAGCTTGTCGATGAAAGACTAATCAGTACCTTCTTTATTTGGACCAACAAGCGTCGATTGACTTCTAAAAATAATTTTTTTTGTGCTAATATGTGATGTATACCTTGTGCAGCTTTAGGTTTCTAGGTAAACCATGATATTACTTACTGAAATAGTTCTGATAATTCGCTTTAAACCCACTATTTTCTAAGAATGTGCCGATTCATGTAGACTGTCATTGTTCAAATTGCTTTGTTTAATAATTAAGAATGAAGACATAATTTGGTTCTATTCTATTGTTTCATCCAATAGTCACGTTAGCACTTGGCTGATGTATCCACCATTATTGTTTTGTGAAGAGTTACAAGTTTAGCAGCTAAACTTTAGCTGTGGGCACGATTCACTTGCATAAGTGTTAAACAAAATGTTTTTTATGTTATTTTTTAAAGGACGGATAGAAGCACTATATTATTGTTTAATGTAAAGGTGCATGCTTTCTCAATGGTGGCACTCACTAACTTGCTCAAGTACTCCTCTCTGTACCAAATCACAACAGACTTGGCAAGCTGTCCAATCAGAGCAGGGGAAGAAGGGGTTTACAGACACTAAGCTCAGAACTGCTTCGAATGAATAGTTTTGAAATAATTGACAAATGACAAATATTAAATGTATATTTTGAGAAAATTACAATGTTTTTGGGACCTTAGATGCATTTGAACTTGTTGTACAATATTAAGACACTTTAAAAAAAACCTATATAACCTGCTCTTTAAACAAATGGTTTGTGCTCTTACTTGCTGTACTGAAGGTATGACTGGTGGAGCTGCTGGTTCTGGAGCAAAAGTTTCTCTTCCTGTTGTGCCAGCCGAGCTTGAATTCTCTCCCTCTCCATCTCCAGCTGTTTCTTCTGCAGAAGCAGACATCGCCGTTTCTCCTCCCAGTTCTCCCGACCAGGCGGTGGAGCTGCTAATCCAGTTCGATTAACACCACACATGCCATCATCATCCATTCTGTGGCACTGAGGAGAGCACTTGGGTTCAGAGGCACCACGCAGCCTGAGGGCATCACAGGCTGAGGGCTCCCTGTTGGAGAAGCCGGGATCGCTACGTCCACTGTCAGAATTGTGATTGGTGTGCCTGTAATGGATTTCGCAGTTCTGGTCGCTGCTGGAGGGTGCACTTAACGGTTCCGTTGAGAAAGAATGAGTGCACTCTACTGTCCCGCCTCTCTCAGTTCTGCTTCCTGATGAAGGGAGGTCCAAATAAGATCCATCTAAAGCAGTTCCTCTTCCACCCCAAGAGCTCCTGGGTGCCCCCTCGCTAGGAATCTGTGGGACAGGGCAGAGGTACAGAAAGTATACACATCACCTCTGACCATTTAATAATGTGGCCACAAAGGCAGGTTGTACTCAAGGGAGTAAGAAAGGGTGGGCTCATCCCAGGAGGACGCAACAACCCAAGGTCAATCACCAAAGAGATAAACATTCAGGACAAAGGAGAATCGTCCGCCTCTCAGGGGACAGAAATGGGCCGCTGACTAATTCAAGAGGAGGTCGTGGAGCATGTAAACATACATTACTCACAGCCAAGGTTTCGGAGAGGACAAGCTCATTTCCCTTATACAAGCTTAAAGTGCCCCTATTATGCCTTTTCGAATATGCTATTTCATTTAGTGTGTCATGTAGCTGTATGTGAACATAAACTATCTGCAAAGTTGTGACGCCGACAGTGCACTATAAATAAAGTTTTTGTCTATCAAAAAAAAGAGTCGGCTCACATTCGCCTAAACGAGTCGTCAGCAATTCGAATCTTTTTTCTGTAACGGCCACACGTCACGAGCTACACATTTGCGTAATGTCCGCCCACATTCAATTTCGCGAACAACTTGCCCGCCCACAAACAGTAGGCCTACCATTTTCACGTGGATTACATCATGTCAAGAAGACGCCCTGCGCTGTGACAGCCTGTGAGAGTGAATTTGTTTTATATGCCCTTCCGAAAGATGAAACTATCAAGAATGAGTGGTTAACATTAATTTTTTCAACACCTCAGCAGTCCAATGCCAATCTTGTGTTGTGTTCGCGTCATTTTACTGATGACTGCTTTTCTAATCTTGGGGAGTAACGTTACAACGCAAGATTCACCAAACGCTTGGTTTTAAAAAATGGATCAGTGCCCAGTTTATTTGGACCGGCTTGCTCCTCTGAACTTCTACCTGTAAGTATGATTAATAATTGTATTTTCTAGCGATCGTTCAAAATACGTCTTTGTGTACGTTATGGTGTGTAACAACCCCGCACATGTCTTGGTAAGCGGCTAACTTGCGTTTCTGTAGTTCTGTTGTTCAGCTGTGAGTGCAATGTAGTCTAAAAAGTCTTGTGATTGATGCAGCTTGACTGTCTGTCTGCCTTATTAGTTTAAGTAATGATAATGATAAACGATGGCTTAACGCAGTGTTATGGATTGTACAGTGTTGAAGTTCACAACGTAGAGATGTGTCCGGTTCGCTTACAAAAGCAAATTGTAACATGACACCCACTGAGAGACGTCCTGCTCCGGTCGTGCTTGCAAAACAGTTTCTTGTCGATGTGCCACTTCAACCCTTTCATCGTCAGACTCCGGCTCGAATTGATAGGGTAAAATCGAGGCTATCTTTTCTATGCATTAACAGGTCTCCGCAGCTGTCATTCAGTTATGCCAATGGGCGTTTCGTTTTTGCGCTGTAGCGGTAGACCAATCCAAAAGGACTGCACCATCTGACCAATCACAGCAGTGAGGGCTCACTGAAAGGAGGGGTTTAGAGAGACTGATTCTTCGAACTGCTTCAAACGAGTCGTTTACGAATCATTTAGAAACGGGGTAAAAACAAATCTAATTTTGGAGAAAACTAAAGTGTTTTTTGAACTTGCATACATGTAAACCTGTTTTAAGAGACTATTACAACAATATTAACTACCTTTAAAATGGCATAATAGGGGCACTTTAAGATGGAGGGTGCACAGGGTGCATGGTCTAAACTAGGAGTTTTTTAGTGTCGGTTAGTGAGTTTTCTTGTTTTGTTTCAGCTTTAATATTTTTAGCGACAGTGCTTTGAAGGGGATGAATTTAGAGATGGAACCTCTCTGAGAGGGTTTTAGTGTGCTGACAGGTTAACAGTTATAGATGCTAAAGTGTCAGCATGCCAAAACCCCTCTCTGAGAGGCCGCTTCTCTAAATCCATCCCCTTTAAAAGCTCCACCGCTAGAGCCATCAAAACAGCGCTTTTGTAACAAATTCACCTTCAACACATTATAAGGCAATTACTGTCGGACCTCAAATCGCCTGCTGTGAGCAACGAACCGTTATTATGAATAATCCAGAGATCCATGATAGTTTTGAGCAATAAAACAAGCTAGATATTTAGGCTTTTTATTTGTTGAATATCTGATCGTTACCCTGTTCAGACAGGATA
>NC_133379.1:32313022-32379305 GCF_049309525.1 Garra rufa
ATGACATAAGCGTAATCTAATTTACGGAATTACTGGTAAACTTCCATCAGCCTGCAGTGAGTTACTATTATAAGATCAAGGTCAATATTATACATATATTGTATATATCTTCAGTTTATATGCGTGTGTACTACTCAATTTTTTTTTAATTGCCCCCTTCAGGGTGATCTATGACTGTTTTTTGTTTTGTGGTGGTTGTTCATGAGACCCTTGTTTGTTCTGAACAGTTAAACTGAGCACTGTTCTGCAGAAAAATCCTACAGGTCCTGCAGATTCTTCAGTTTTCCAGAATCTTTTGCATATTTGAACCCTATCCAGCAGTGACTGTATGATTTTGAGATCCATCTTTTTACAGAGGTCAATTGAGGGACTCAAACACGATGCATTAAGAGCCAGAGGGTGCAAATGTTTTGAATTTAAAGATCAAGGTCAATTGTACTTAATTTGTCTTCTGGGATACATGCAAGTATCTTCTGTTGCTTCCAAAGGGCAGTACTAAATGGAAAAAAAACGATTTCAACAAAATAGGAAACATTTGGACATTTTCATCCTGTTCAAAAGTTTTCACCCCCAGCTCTAAATGCATTGTGCTTTTCTTTCTGGAGCATCACTAAATGTTTGAACCTTTTTAATAGCTGTGTCTGAGTCCCTCAATTGTCCTCAGTGTGAAAAGATGGATCTTAAAATCATATAGTCACTGCTGGAGAGGGTTCAAATATGCAAAAGATGCTGGAAAACTGAAGAATCTGCAGGACCTGGAGAATTTTTCTAAAGAACAGTGCTGTTTAACTGTTCAAAACAAACAAGAGACTCATGAACAACCATTACAAAACAATAAAAAAAACCAGTCGTAGATCATCTAGGTATCCACATAAAGTATTAAGAACCAAGTGTTCCCAAACTTTTGAAGGGTGTTGTTTTTTTGTCTTGTGGACTTTATTTTATGTAAAATATCTTACTCAGGACAGTATTAAATAAAAAAATAACATGCATTTTGTATGATCTCTCTTATTTTTGCACAGATTCTGCAATGGGTTCCCAAACTTTCGCATTCCACTGTATATGATTAAGTTATATATAAAGTTAATCTCACCAAATACTTCACTATCTATCTCAAAACGGACAAATATTACCTGTCACCTGATAAATTGGTTGGTCCTCCAGAAAATTAAGTTAGTGGAGGATACAAATAAATCTCTACCTGCTATGGTTATACAATGCCATGGCTGATCAGCTGAAATTTTAACATAGCATAGAGGATACAAATTCAGTGCACGGACATATTCAGTCTGAGCCATTTCTGGCCTCTCTCTATCGCTCTCTCCCACACACAGGCACATTCTCTTTTAGTACTCACCTTGCTGTGGGAGCAGGACTGATTGAGCAGGGTGATAGACTTGTTGAGTTTCTCTTGCTGTTGGGAGAGGTACTGCTGATAGAGTCCCAGCAGCTCCTGACACTCTCGGTACTGCTGCTGCAGGCCTGTGCTGCGGGTCAAGGGTCAACACGCACTGAATAACTCTCCGCTTTTCCCACTTAGACTAAAACTCTCCCCTCTACAGCCAGACATGGTAATCCATTTCCCCCAATGTAGTGTTGCCAACCTAATGCTGAGTAGGCAGGAGACATTATAGAGAAGGAACAAAATGAAAGAACCTTCCTCAGAGAAGTGCCTCAAAGGTAACCAGTAACAGTAAAACCAAGCTGTATGTCGAGTTAAATACAAAAATATTTTGTGAAATGCCAGCGTTATCCAGCTAGATTTCAGAGGTCTGGGAGTTGACTGGGTGCTTTAAAAATAAATACATAAATAAAATAAAAACTCAAAAAGATACAAATGCAACCGGCCAGATACAAACCTAAACATGCTTAAATAAAAATTTCAAATGAATAAGTATGGTATAACAGTAAAAGCTACAAAGAGAACTTGCATTAAAAATGTCCCCCACTGAAAGCTCAGTCGCCCAGTGTCCTTATATCAAAACCAGACCAGTTGGACTTCTTCTCTGGCTCCTGACATTTGAGTCTCTCTGGCTGAATCCCAGCCACCAATACCTGGAGTCATGTTTGCGACTTTCTGAAAAAGTGCACAGACAGAGAAGAAAGCGAGAAGAGACAGCAGCACTGCTGAGAAGAGATAGAAGTGTTTCTTCGGGGCGAGGGCTTCACACACTCCTCCATCTGGGTCTGGCTGGGCAGGGGTGGGCAGGATGCCAGGCTGTGAGACAGAGAGAGCTGGCACACATGCAGGATTGGGCAGAACTCAACTGATCTGGAGCAGAACCACAGGCACGGCGACTGCGCCGACTGATGACAGCGTGACGTACGCTCGCTTACTCTCCCACGCTCTGCAGAAATCCATTCGGTAGATCTAATTTTCCAACGCGGAAAGCAATAATGGAAAGCGACTTTTTTTGGTCTTTCTTCTTAATAATCAGCCTGGCTGTAGAGGACAAGCGCTAAGCGATCATCATAATACCTCAAGGCCCAGGAACTCGAGAGGGGCAACACAGATCAAACCGACTGAAAGTTAGAACGTTATAGAGATTATTTATAGTCCTCATATCTCCGTTATTACAATGTCAATATGCACTAAATCCAGCCTCTGCTCAACAGCCTCTCAATCCAATACCCATAAGATAAGCGTGGTAAATCTTACCTTAAAACAAAGGCTAGTATTAAACTCTCCAGAACACTGCACAATGGAAAAAGAAATCGGAACTTCACAAATACAAAACTAAGCCACAAGAGGCCATGCTCTAGTGATTTGTACTATGATAAAAGTCGGTCAATGTGAAGTTGTATAATTACAGTGGTTTAATGGTTTAAAAGGGACCCATGATTTCTGCGATGCGGAAAAAGTGACGGAATCGAGGAATCCAGTGATAAAAATGGAATTTACTGTATAACGGGGAATGTCACGGAATTTGCCAAGCTTTGGATGAATAAATCAAAAGTATGTCTAGTAGGACTAGTGTCTGAATGTTAAGCCACAGAAATTCTACATGTTTTGCGTTTCTCTGTGTGAATGAATGGCGCAGACCGTTTCGTTTACTACACACATACTGAAGCACACGTGCCGCTTGCAGTGTTTTTAGCCTCTGCTGCCTCAAAACACGAGTACATGAACACAAACAATCTCCAAAACTGCTCTGAGAGTCACTTGGTGTGCATTTTACCATTTCTTTCGTCATATCATATATAATCAGAAACTTGCAAGTCTTTACAGCAGCCCGTCAAAATAAAAGTTTGGTTTAACTTGAAGAAACTGTTACAGAAATATATTAGTTAATGCAATGATAGCACTACTACTAATAAAATTTAAAATTTAAGGAATATTTACCAAAATTACCAAATAAAATGTAAATGCATAACAGTATTTCTTGAAAATAATATTAATAATAATAATAATAATAATAATAATAATAATAATATATACTGTATATGTGTGTGTGTGTATATATATATAAATTAAAGAGATGCTTTTGATTAATAAAATTGAATAAAATCATTAAAATGGAAACAGAATTTGGTAAAAATAAAACTGAATTTAATAAAATTAATTTCATAGGGTCTTAAAATTTTTATTTGTTAAACTTTTAATAAATTGTTGTTAAATTGTGTACGTTTTATGATTTCGCTTAATTACACATGCTTTTTCATTAATATTTTTTATTCAACCATTAAAACAGAGTCTAGAAAAATTTAAAAGGGGAAAAAAATGAATTTGGGAAAAAACTAAACGGATTTCATAGGGCCCTAGTTTAAAGTGGTCATCGGGTGCAAACCTAACTTTTCCATGTTGTTTGAACATTAATGTGTGTTGGTAGTTTGTGTACACAACCACCCTACAATGATAAAAAAAAATCCACCCAGTAGTATTTTTAAATTTTTTTAAAGTAATATCCCTTTTTTAAAATCAGGTCATTCTCAGCTTCTTGTCGTTGTGACGAAAGTCACGTAACATTTAATTGATTTGTATTTATAGTATTCATAATAAAAAAATGAATAATTTACTACCATTTACTCGCCCATGTTATTTCAGACCTGCATGAACACTAAATATTTTATTTTGTTTTGATGCATGTCACAGCTTGCATCTTAAATTGGTAACATTTTGCTAAATTACACACTACATTCAGTATTCACACATACATGTGAATTTGTATTATTTAAAAAAAAAAAAGATTGACTGATACCACCAATTCAATGCTGTCAGTTTGAATGAGAAGCAAGTCTGTAATTACAATTAGCCATACAATTACTACAAATAACTAACTCTATGTTAATGTTCAGTTTCAGATTATTGAAGTATTAAATATATCCGACTATAAAAAATAAGTTAAGAGCCAAGAGAGTGCGTGGTTCTAATATCACCCAATAAACAGTTTCATATGGTAATTAGAAATGCAATATAAAGGCCTCTGGTGAATTAAATTGGCAAATTCCATCTGATTTTGTTTTACCCTGATATTGGTAACTGAAGCAGTAAAGTTGATTCTGCGCTCTAAACATAAATACACTACCATTCAAATGTTTTAGTTCAGTAAGATTTTTTTTAAAGAACTTTCTATTTTTATTCAGCAAGGATGCATTAAATTGATCTTAAGTAAAGTCATTTATCATTTTCACTTCAAAATAAATGCTGCTTTTTCAAACAACATAAAAAACTAAAATGTTCTTCTAAAATGTCTTTCTTTCTTCAGTCGTAAGGAAATTGTTTTTTGAGGAAAACATTTCAGGATTTCTCTCCATATAATGGGCTTCTATGCAGCTTCAAATGTCTCTAAACGATCGCAGCCAAGGATAGAAGGGTCTTACCTAGCAAAACGATCGGTTATTTTCTAAAAAAAAAAATTACAATTTATATACTTTTTAACCTCAAATGCTCGCCTTGTCTAGCTCTGTGTGTACTCTGTGTAATGATTAAAAAGTATATAAATTGTAAATGTTTTTTTTAGAAAATAACCCATTGTTTCGCTAGATAAGACCCTTCTTCCTCAGCTGGGATCATTTAGAGCCCTGTGAAGCTGCATTTAAACTGCATTTTGGAAGTTCAAACTCGGGGGCACCATAAAAGTCCATTATATGGAGAGAAATCCTAAAATGTTTTCCTCAAAAAACAATTTCTTTACGACTGAAGAAAGAAAGACATGAACATCTTTGATGACAAGGGGGTGAGTACATTATCTGTAAATTTTTGAACAGTAAACAGATCTTTTAAATTCTATTCATATTCGATAACACTACTGTTTTTAATGTATTTTTGATCAAATAAACGCGGCCTATGTAGGTGGAAACATCTAACTTAAATTCATCGGGTTTATTATTGTAGCTTATTCAAGAGCTTGACTGTCCAAAATGAAATGATTCAAGGGGATCTCAAATCCTGAGCTGCCAACAAACACTGTCCTTCATGACAGCTGGATGTCAAAGCACTGTGTAATAGCAGGTATGAAATGAGTAACTGTTCAACAAGAACTCTTACCATAAATAGGCCTCTCATTTGTAATGAGAACGGAGAGCCCGTCTCATAGATAGAGCGCATCGCACGCAGGCATCTACCTCGCAGCTGACGAGAGGCTTCTGATACTCCGATAGACAGGTTGGGCGTAAACACACATATTAATACATTAACAGAAGGGCGTGCGGGAACGCTCAGCGCCTGGTAATCTGGAGCGACTGGAGCGGGACTGATAAGATTCTCTCCCGCTTCCCGCGGCGCAGGCACCTCTGTTGGCTGCCGGCCAATCGGAGCTCATTCCGAGGGCCTACATCAGGAGAAAAGAAAGCTGCAGGCACGGTGTGTCTCCACCCCCCCGTCCAAAAATACACAAAATCAGAGTTTGCATTCGATATTTCAGACAGCCGCTGTCAACATGATTCACTCCCCTGTCAGCCGGCGCAGAAATAAAATAATGAAATCCACCTCGAGGTAGAACAAAATTGCGCCGAGGAGAATATTTTACGGGGCCTCTCGGCCGGATGGTCTGCGTGTGTAGGTTGAGATGTAAATCGATAGGAGGACAGTTCACACGACCGCACGCTTCGATTTAAATAGCAGCCAAAGTGACTCACCAAGCCGCTGATGATTTGATTATTTATATATCGTGAGACTTCATTTGCTGCGAGCATGTGGTTTATTACTTCCAATTATTAGTGTGTCTACAAAACTAATTGGTCATAAACAATACGCGAGCGGCGGGTTTGTGATTAAGTGGCATTTCTGTGAGGGTTTAAACCCTACCTAAGCTCATCCCGCTGGGATGTGCGGATTCGGAACTAGTCAAACAAACTATTACAAAAGGACTCATGCTCCTCTGATCCATCCACGGCGTTCGGAAAAGCGTCCATGCAAACTTCAATAAGATTAATGATACTGATGAATGCATTCAACTTCTCCTTTGTGTCTTCCATGCGTCTTGATGTAAATTCCTTGTGAAGAACAAAGATTGCGAGCTTCTCTGTAATAGAATCTACCGCTCGGAGACGTGGTGTAGAATGCCAAAGACAGGCTTGAGAAAATTCTAATTTCATTCCGTACACGAGCTTCAAATTCTTCCTACGCACAGAATGTAACTTATAATTTTTTCCCCCTCCCACGGAGATATTTCCTCCTGATAATCGCGATTCTGACAGATGAGATGGAGACGATGCGAGCAATTATTCTACGCAGACCCTCGTAACTCAGTTTGTCTTTTTGCGTCCCCCTTAACCTTTAAGAACAGTGGGCCAGCATCTGTCTGATACCTTTAGAGACCTTCCCGTCTCTGCAGGGGGCTTTCATAGAGTTTATCTTGCACTACAATCTCTTTTTAATGGAGTTTTGAATTTTAGTGGAAATGCCAGGCCGTGGAGCCAAAGTGCATTTAATTGAGTTGAGCCCGCCTAATTTCTGAGCTCGCCTGCCAAATCTGCAATTTAGCAGCCTGCGATTGCTCTTCGTATTTCACAGAGTTGCGCGAAACTGATGGTCCGCCATGTCTTTTGACCAGAGCAAGATCACCAAAGCTGGCAGAACCGCAAAGAAAAAAAGGCAGCATCAGAACTGTGCGAAGTTTGTGATGTGCCAGCCGGATGACAGGTTGGCACAAGAAGAAACCCACGCCGTTCCCAGTGGTTCTGCGATTGGTGCCAGCTCTTTCAATTTCAAATGAAAATTAAAAGCAGTTCAACCCAAACCAAGGACGGGTCTGATCCCTGAGCTGGAAAACTGGCATCTAAAAGGGTAAATATTAAACGTAACACAGTGTGAACTGTGAATGCTCTTTGTTGTTTGTCTGTTACATTTCACACCATCATGCTGCAAATAAAGCTTATTTTATCTTCAATGAAAACATTCAACATTAGTATCGCCCAATGTGACACATAACGCCAAAGGAAGTGAATGTTCCCCCTGAATGTAATTCAAAAATCGTCTCAATGACGTCCTGTGGTTATGTTGCCCCTACAGCAGTCACGACGAGGCTGAACACAGATCCAAAGCTTAGGCAACACTGCCCCCTGTCAGTCTAATTTACCAAATAGTCCTTCACTTATCTTGGCCTGTGATATGAGTCAACACTTTAAATTACTCTACCTTTCAAATTACACTACCATTCAAAAGCAGTAGTAAGATTAAAAAAAAAAAAAAAAGAAATTAATAATTTTATCCAAAAAGGATGCATTGAACTGATCAAATGTGACAGCAAAGACATTTATAATGTTACAAAAGATTTCCATTTCAAATAAATGCTGCTCTTTTTAACAATTTTTTATTTATCAAAACATCTTAAAAAAATAATTTAAGGTTTCGACCAAAATGGGACTTATTATACTGAAAATAATAAGAAATGTTTCTCGAGCAGCAAACCAACAATCATTACATTTATTTTAAATTCTAATAATGTTTCATAATAATAATCAAAAAATTGCAGCATTGGTGAACATAAAATGACTTTTGAACAGTAGTTTAATAATCAAATAATTTAAAATACATATGAGCATACTCACATACATGAGTATTATAAACTGAAAAGTTTTTGGACAGTAAGATTTTTAATGTTTTCTGCTCACCAAGCCTGCATCTATTTGAACAAAAACCATAAATATTTTTACTATTTAAAATGACGGTTTTCTATTTAAATATATTTTAAAATGTAATTTATTCCTGTGATTTCAAAACTATTTTTTTAGAATAATTACTCCAGTCACATGATCCTTCAGAAATCATTCTAATATTTGGATTTGCTGCTCAAAAAAACAATTATTATTATGTGGAGCAATAGTAGATTTTTTTTTCAGGTTTCTTTGATGAATAGAGAGTTCAGAAGAACAGCATTTATCTGAAATAGAAATCTTTTGTAACATTATAAATGTCTTTATCATCACTTTTGATCAATTTAAAGCATCCATGCTAAATAAAAGTATTAATTTCAATCATTTCTACAAAATGTACTCAACTGTTTTTTAATATTGATAATAATTATTAAAATTGTTTCTTGAACAGCAAAATCAGCATATTAGAATGATTTCTAAAGGATCATGTCACACTCAAGAGTGGAGTAATGATGCTGAAAATTTAGCTTTGATCACAGGAATAAATTACATTTTAAAATATATTCAAATAGAAAACAGCTATTTCAAATAGTAAAAATATTTCACAATATTAATGCTTTTGCTGTATTTTGGATCAAATAAATGCAGGCTTGCTAAGCAGAAGAGACTTCTTTACAAAAAAAAAAAAACATTTAAAATCTTACTGTCCAAACACTTTTTTTTGACAGAAAAAAAAAAAAGGATTTAATTTACACAAAAGCAAAGCATAAAATTGAAATTCGCCCAAAACATTCTTACCACTTCCTTGCTTGTCATAAAAGGATACCTTCTCTCTCCTGTACAATGAGTTGGTTTTGTTGCTCTAGCTGTTGGATTTTTTTCTCAAACGTCTCCTGTTCATTCCTAAGTTTCTGTACAGATTCCTCTTTTTCTTCACTAACTCTGAAAAGAAACACAAACAAAACAGATCAGATACACAGCTGTATCACCATGCACAGAAAATCACATTGGCTTGAGGGCTACTGTAATCATTCATTCAGTCTAAAAAGTATCAGATCACCATAATGAGAGGGCTTTACCTGGCCAGCTCCTGGATGAGATTGGCAATCCGACGCTTGTCCTCTGGGCAGAGATCCTTCAATGATGGCTTACTTTTGGCTTGAGCAGTGCTGAAGAGAGACTACAGTCCAGAACAGACACTTTTACATTTTATTTCTGCACATCTACAGAACACAAATTTCTGAATATTTTATGTACCTTGTTAGATTCCCAGTACATCCTAAAGAATAACCTTGTGAATTTATGACTGCCAAAAATAATTTGATTTGCATTTCCTTAAGGAAATTTCAGTTCATGCAAGGTGATGTTAGATAGGGACAAATGCATTATACACTATACTATTCAAAAGCTTGGAATCAGTATATTTAACAAAAGTTCAAATAGAAAACTGTATATTTTACTGTTTTGCTGTACTTTGAATCAAATAAATGCAGGCTTGGGGAGCAGAAGAGACTTAAAAAACATTACAAATTTTACTGTTCAAAATACTGTTAGTGTATTTTGGTCACTACATAATTTTCATACTTTCTATTTTACATCATAGTTTTGATAACTTTTGACTGTAGTATACACTATATTGCCAAAAGTATTGGGACACCGCGTTCTAATGAGCAGGTTTGACTACTGTAGTAATTTCCATGGGTTCAAATCCTAATGTTTAAGAATATGATGATATTCTAGGGGATTATGTTGTTCTAATTTGATAGCAACAGCTTTGACAGGATCCTTTTCTATTCTAACATGACAATGCCTCTGTGTATAAGGCAAGGTTAAAAAGAAATTTGATTGATTGATTCTGTCATTGTGGAAGAACTTGACTGGTCTGCAGAAAGCCAAGTCCTAATCCCAGCTGAACATCTCTGGAGTGACTTTAAATGCAGACTTTGAGCGAAAAACTCATCACCAAACACCAGTTGCTTGTAACTATGGGTAAAGCAATTTTTGACACTTCCAAAACAGTTGCAACAGAGATGGAAATACAATTTATAAATACATGAATTGTTTCCATCTTTGTTCCCACAGTTTTGGAAGTGCCTTTTTCTGTTCTAAAGAAGGGGTGTCCCAATATTTTTGTCCATATAGTGAATGTTCAAGACATTGGTGTTTGGTGATGAGTTTTTGGCTCAAGGTCTGCATTTAAAGTCAGATGAGATTAGGCTTTGCTTTCTGCAGTCCAGTCAAATTCTTTAACACTGACTGAATCAATAATTTCTTTTTGAACCTTGCCTTATACACAAAGGCATTGTCATGTCAGAATTGAAGAGGGTCCTGCCATAACTGTTGCTGTAAAAGTAAAAGCACACAATACCCTAGAATATCATTATATGCTTAAACATTAAGATTTGTACCCATAGAAATTAGTAAATTAGTCAAACCTGTTCATTAGAAGGGGGTGTCCCAATACTTTCGGCAATATAGTGTATGTTAAATGATTAGACTTGAATTAACTGCAGACACAGGGATGCAATCTCATCTGGGGTAAAAAAAGATGACAAAGACACAACCACTGTAGAGGGATAGAATTTTTTTTTAAAAATATGGATTTTCATTCAATTTTAGCATGAGTATACAAAAATTCTCTACTTAAGCTGTGTCATACATTAAAGTAGTTGTTTTTATGAAACTTAATCAATATGACCATAGAATAATGACAATGATGATACTGATATTGATAAAAATAATAATGTGTTGGTTGATGGCAGAATCACACCAATTACACATTTTTTTTATTAAAAAATATGATTGAATTGAATTTGTCAATGCTCACCTGAGCTGACGTGAAAGAAGGCAGTTCTGGTTCTGGTGCAAGTGTAGTGATTTTGGATCTGGATACAACCGAAGGTATCTTCTGATCTGAAGCTATACCCACCGCCATCTCAGCACTTTGCATGGCTGAATGCAATCCTGTTTTTTTCCTACTTTTATCCATGCCGCTAGACCTCCTTTTTATCTTTTCCTCAGTATTATTTGCAGACCCAACCTTCAGACCGGCATTCTTGCTCATCCCTAAGAGAGGATGGGAGTGACAGTTTTCAAATGTCAAACATGAGTTGTCAGAATGATGAACAAGTCATGATATTTTAGTACTTGACAGTATCAGTCAAAAACATTAAAACTGACATAAATCCAAATCTCACCTGTAACAAAAACCATGGGCTGCTCTTCATCTGACTCTATGCAAGTTAAAGAGCCTAGCATAAAAATAAAAGGTCTACAATACTAACAGTATTGTGATGCTGATGCAATGCACTGTAATGTAGTTGTATGCCTTCTACTGTAGTACTGAAGCAATATATTGTACTACTTGTCCATTTCAAAACAGTTACAGTTCACTGCAGTCTGTTTTATTTCTAATAACATGAATTGAAATTCAGTACAGCACATGTATTGTCACGACAACTGCAGCTTTGTGTACTAAAACTAACGTTAGAGTTCAATTAAGCTGACAATGAAAATCCGCTAATAAGCTATTAGCCTCCCTTCTCTCATAAACACCGACAACTCACCGTGGCTAACCTTTATGCTTGCTAAATCATAAAAATATATCTCATTGAAACAGACTCGTTGATTAAAAACACGACAAAATGTAAGGATACTGTCATGAATCCAGTAAAATCCACTGCCATGTTTGCCCTCAGCAACAGACGCCATACTGAAACAACCGCCACTTCCAGATTACGCGCAGAAGCTCCTCCTCTTTTTCACCTCTGGCGAGCGTGATTGGATAACGTTCGCTTGCTGCACCCGCCTCTCTAGAATACTATTGGTCAATTCACTCATCTGTCATGTTCTCAACCAATCGGAGCGGAGAACTACAGTGTTTTGGTTCTGAGTGCTTGGTAACCTCAGCATCCTTCGGTGTTACTGCAGCAAGGGAATCTATGACATAGATGTGTTTTATGTTATTTTGGAATGGAGGAGGTGAAAGATGACAACACATACAAGGGGTTTGTAGATAGACTTACCCTCGGTATTACTCGGGTTTTAGGTGAGTGGACAATGTTTCATATTAATACGTATAAACCGCATCCTACAATAGGCTGCATGCTCTTCTGGGTTGCTTTGGTTTTAGGTGGTCGACCAGCTTGGCCAGACTGGGAAACCAATTTAAGGAATTTGAAGTGGATTAAAATGTTTGTTTTTCTTCATTAAGGTTGCTGTCTAAGCACTAATGGAAACCAGTCAATTATCAACGCCCAAATTGAGATTAATTTCTTATTTAATGATTGGTTACATGTATATATGTGACCCTGGACCACAAAACCTTAAGTCTTAAGTAGCACAGGTATATTTGTAGCAATAGCCATAAATACATTGTATGGGTCAAAATGATCGATTTTATGCCAAAATATTTAGGATATTAAGTAAAGACCATGTTCCATGAAGATATTATGTAAATTTTCTAACATAAATATATCAAAATTAATTTTTTGATTAGTAATATGCATTACTAAGATCTTCATTTGGACATCTTTACAGGCAATTTTCTCAATATTTAGATTGTTTTTACCCCCCTTTAGATTCCAGATTTTCAAATAGTTGCATCTCAGCCAAATATTGTTATATCCTATCAATCATCCATTATGACATTAGCTAAGAAAATTGTTTATTTATTCACCATTCAGATAATGCATAAATCTCAATTTAAAAAAAAATTGACCTTTATGACTGGTTTTGTGGTCCAGGGTCACATATGTGCATTGCATTCATGTGTTTGACAGAGAACCTCCCAGGTGTGCTGGATGTACGATTCGTAGAGAAACCCCCTGCGGAAAAGCGATGCCTTCTCTCCTGGGAGCAGGTATGGAGGAATTTGAGTTTAACAAAGAACATTCTCAAAGCAAAGCTTTAATGTGGGTATGTTTACATCAGATGTGCTTTTCCCATGTTTTCCAGAAAAGCAACTGCGCTCTGCCAGAAGATCTAAGAGATTTCTATCTCACAACAGATGGCTTCATGCTCGCCTGGAACACCAAGCTGGAAAGTGAGCCCCGTGAAACATGCACTGATCTCTTAAACCCATTATAATTTGGAAAAACTGTAACGATGCCTTCAATGTACCCCTATTATGCTGCTTTTTTAAATCTGATGTTTTCCTGCACTGAACTTTTCAATTCAGTGTTATGTTTAATCGTTAATTCTAAAAATGCATGCTTTTCAAGTTAATTTATATGCTTTGTGTCTTGCAGATGAAGTTGTTCCAGTGGGTTGCATGATGATCAACAATGTTGCTCAGTTACGCCCTTTAATTCAGTCAAATGTATATTCCCTCCCCAATGCACCTACTTTAGCTGATCTTGACTTTGATGATGACTTGGATGGTGAGATTTCGTAGCTATAGCGTGATTTCATTGCCTCCCTTTTGATTCAGTAAAATTTGCATGGATTATATATCAGCTTTTCAAAATGTTTTTAGAATCTGATGGCCCGGAAAAGCCTCATTTTGATTCTCGTAGTCGCATCTTTGAGCTGGACCCCTGCAATGGCAATGGCAAAGTTTGTCTTGTTTACAAGAACTGCACTCTAGGTGATTATGCATCCCACATTTAATCCAGAAATAGATAGAATACAGAAAGGTTCATGTCATTTTAATCTACCATCTGGCCCTGTGTCTGCTGGACTGTTCTGTGTAGGTGTAATGGCCCAGCAGTGTGAGGTGTGGTTCTTGGACAGATCACTTTTCTGGCACTATCTCACCCCTTCCTTCACTGCCTACTACCGGCTTATGATCACTCATCTGGGGCTGCCCGAGTGGCAGTATAATTTCACTCCGTATGGCCCCAGCCCACAAGCTAAGGTCAGTATTATCTATTCAGGTCTATCTAATTTGAAGACACATCTATTCGTTTCAAAACATTTATATATTTAAACATTTACACTACCAGTCAAAAGTTTTTGAACAGTAAGATTTTTTTTCTGCTCACCAAGCCTGCATTAATTTAATCCAAAGTACAGCAAAAACAGTAAAATGTTGAAATATTTGTACTATTTAAAATCACTTTTCTATTTTAATATATTTTAAAATATAATTTATTCCTGTGATTTCAAAGCTATCATTACTCCAGTCACACGATCCTTCAGAAATCATTCTAATATTCTGATCTGCTGCTCAAAAAAACATTTATTATTATTGTTGAAAACATAATTTTATTTTTCAAGTTTCTTTGACCAATAGAAAGTTTAGAAGAACAGCGTTCATCTGAAATAAAAAATCTTTTGTAACAATATGTCTTTAGCATCAGTTTTGATCAATTTAAAGCATCCTTGCTAAATAAAACTATTAATTTCTGTAATTTTTTTTTTTTGAAAATGTACTCAACTGTTTTAAATATTGATGATAATAATAAATATTTCCTGAACAGCAAATTAGCATATTAAAATGATTTCTGAAGGATCGTGTGACACTGAATACTGGAGTAATAATGCTGAAAATTTTTCTTTGAAATCACAGGAATAATTTACATTTTAAAACATATTCAAATAGAAAGCAGTAATTTTAAATAATACAAATATTAAAGTATTTTACTGTTTTTGCTGTACTTTGGATCAAATAAATGCAGGATTGGGGGTCATTATAAATTACATACATTACATAAATGAAAAACATTATAAATTTTACTGTTCAAAAACTTTTGACTGGTAGTGAATATTAAAAACATTTATATTGAAACCATATGCAGGCACATTCAGGATCTTCTGCAGACATTTATATGAAAACCATGAAAATAACAGCATTTATTTAAAATGGAAATGTTTTGTAACCATAAAAATGTCTTTACTGTCACTTTTGATCAATTTTAAAGTGTCCTTGCTGAATAAAAATATTAATTCTTTTGAGGAAAAAAAACTTAAACCTTTTAAATAGTGTGTTCACAGTTTCAGTATGTAATCCACCACAAACTAATTTTAAATTCTCTTTTGATTTCTTAATACAGCAATGGGCCGCCCTTTACCAACCCCTGACATTCCACTGCGACTCCCATCCTGACACAGCTGGTGAACCTCTACTGAACAAACTGGACCCAGCCAAGGCATTCCGTGGCAAGGCCAAGCCACCCACTCCCAAGAAGAAGCAGGCAGCACAGGCCCCATCAAGTGGCGGGACCACAGCCAAAGCGCAGGGAGTCTCGGGAAGACACAGTGCGACTAAACGATAACCCCAGGAATGGAATGTTCTCATGCAAGCATTTTGACTGTATGTTATGCTCATGCTGGGCATGTATCCTTACTCGAGCAGCTTAATTTCATCCATTGATGTCTATGAGAGGAGTCTGTGTATGTTCACAATATTTATTAAAAATAAAAGATGGACGATCCTGAGTCCTGAGATTTCTCAATAGCTTATTCTTCTATATCTCAAAAGGTAGTAATACACACTAAACTGAGAAAGCTGGCTTGAGAAATGGACCCCATAGGCATCTCGGCTGGCATCCATGTCTCATATTAGGCATGTAAACATCTAGTGTCCCCAATGGAAATGTCTCTTTTTTTTCTCTCTCTTTGGTCCCTGTATCATTCTTGGTCTGTGACTTCAGCAGGTTTGTGAGTGAAACTCTCACACAGATATATCTGCACTGCCATTCTTGTACTTTTCCAGAGGAACACATTCAGGATCCTCTGCAGACTGTATTTTAGTGATCCTAGGATCAGGGTGGTGTAGCTCTATAAGTGCTTTGTAGATTGAAGCCCCAGTTATTCCACCAATTAAGGGGGCCACCACAGGTACCCACCACCAGCCATTGCCTGCCCTGTTAATAAGTTGAGAAATACAATACTTTAATTATATTCAGTATTTAATATTTAATTATATTCAAATCAAATTATGCTGTTGTGTCACTATAATTCACATTAAATCGATTAAAGTCCATTAAAATAATAAATTAAAATATAAAATTAAAATAATAAATAGTTCCTAAATAATTGTATTTTTACATTAAATTGTAGCAATAGTAAATCATTCATCAAAATCAAGCGTACTACTTAAAATATTTTAAATACAAATTTTACAAATAATTTATTATTTTAATTTTATATTTATTTTGGCATTTTTCTTCTTAATGAATAATACTGTAAAAATAATAGATCTTGATAAATGATAAACAATTTTTATTCTAATTGAATTACTATTTTTAAATAAGTATTATTATCAATTATTATTAGATCAAGTTTCTAAATAATAATAAAAATAGTTTTTACATTAAATTGTAGCAGTAGTAAACCATTCATCAAATTCACGCACACTACTTAAAATAATTTAAATAAAAATATAAATAAATAATTTTTTTAATATGTATTTTGCCATTTTTCTTTATAATGAATACTATAAAATAATAGATCATGATAAATGTTAAATATTTTTTATTCTAGATAAATTACTATTTTTAAATATGTATTATCAATTATTATTAGAGTTCTCAAATAATTAAAATAATTGTATCTTTACAATAAATTGTAGCGATAATAAATCATTCATCAAAATCAAGCATACTACTTAAAATATTTTAAATAAAAATATAAAATTGAAATAATAAATACATTTTAAAATGCATTTTGGCATTTTTCTTTTTAATGAATAATGCTGTAAAATAATAGATCATGATAAATCAAATATAAAATTAAAATAATATTAATAAGATTTTTCTTTAATAAATAACACTGTAATAATAATAATAGATCTTGATAAATGATAAATAGTTTTATTCTAATTGAATAACTAATGTATTATCAATTATTATTAGATAAAGTTCCTAAATGATTAAAATAACTGTATTTTTACATTAAATTGTAGCAATACTAAATCATTCATCAAAATCAAGCATACTGCTTAAAATATTTTAAATAAAAATAAAAAATAAAAATATATATTTTTAATATGTATTTTGGCAGTTTTCTTTTTAATGAATAATACTGTAAAAATAACAGATCTTGATAAATGCTAAATAATTTATATTCTAATTGAATTACTATTTTGAATATGTATTATTATCAATTATTATTAGATCAAGTTCTAAATAATAATAATAAAGAAATATTTTTTACATTAAATTATAGCAGTAGTAAATCATTCATCAACATCAAGCACACTACTTAAAATATTTTAAATAAAAATATTAAATAAAAATAATAAATTATTTTGTAATATGTATTTTGCCATTTTTCTTTTAATGAATAATACTGTAAAAATAATAGATCATGATGAATGATAAATATTTTTTTCTAAATAAATTACTGATAAACGTGTATTATTATCAATTATTATTAGACCAAGTTCCTAAATAATTAAAAATATATATTTTAAACATTTTTACATTAAATGTTTTTTTTCCTGTCACAGATCTGATCTGATAATTATGATTTTTTTTCTATCATCAGCTTTAGAGCAAAATCATAATGAATGGTTTCAAGTCTTAATCAATGCATGATTAAATAAAAAAAAATAGTATTTGTTATTCTTACATTATCATTTATTTGTAATCAATGCTATTTATTTTAATAAACAATCAAATACAATAATACATTAATATCTTTATATATTTTATTTTATTTATTATTTTAAAATATTTATTATTATTAAAGATCCTAAAATAACTTTATTTTGACAATTTCAGTCATACAGAACTACAGTTCAGTCATACTAAAAATATTTTCCTGTTACAGATCGGATTAGATAATTGTGACTGTTCCTGTTGTCAACATTTCAGCAAAACATAATAAATGGTTGTAGGTTATGCATATCAGAAATTCAAACCACAAGTTTAGTGGCCAAATAAGCGTAATATCAATAATTCACCCTGATTCAAATGCACACATTAAAGAGTGTTTCATAGCTTGATATTTGTATTTATTCACCTGAAAACCTCCGTGCCCCAACCTGCCATCATTGTGAAGACTCTTGGCCCCAGATCTCGTGTAGGATTGATAGGATAGCCGCTGTTGCTCCCCAGAGAGAGACCAATGAGCACCACCACAAGCCCCACACCCACAGGCTCACCTCCAGGAACAACGGGCTGGTTTCTCTGGTCTGCCAGAGCCATCAGACACAGCAACAGCAAGGCAGTGCCCAGAACCTGATTCAGAGATTTTGAAAAATAAAGAGTGCTTAAAAAGGAGTAGATGTGGATTATTGTTATGTTTTAATCAGCTGTTTGAAATACCTGGTCGAAGAATCCGGTGTAGATTGAGATGTAAGGTGCTGGATATGTAGCGAAGATCCCAGCTGTTGCTTTGGGGCCCGACACAGTGAAATTGCCCCCACAATAATGATATATAGCATCTATAAAGCACAGTACAGACGTGAGCGAAGAAACCTTGTGGGAATTTATTTGGCCCACTCCAACACTAAGAACAAAATAGTATTTGCTCACCATAATAAATTAAATAAATGGTCCCAGCAGCAAGGAAGGAACCCAGAAACTGGGCGAAAACATACAGTGGGAGCATCTTCCAGCGTAAATTGCCAAACACGCACATTGTCAACGAAACAGCTGCATTCATATGAGCTCCTACGTGATGGAGAAAAACGAACTGCGTGAGTATTTGTCATTTTGGAAAACGGCAATTGAAGTGAACTCTGACCTGGCGTTTGTGGTCAAGAGGGCCTCACCTGACACTTTTCCACCAACGTGCACACCCATAGCCACACTGAGCCCAAAGCCTACATTAATGCTGAAAAAATCTCCAAAAAAGCCATTTCCTGTGATTACTTGCGCAACACAGCCAAGGCCAAACACCTGGAATTCAAAAACAGTCTGTCAGAGAAACTAGATAATTCACAGATTATGTGCAGCCAGTCATTATAGGAAAATTAGGAGCCTGAATTTGAAGATCAAGGTGAATTTAACTTTTTTGTCTTCTGGGAAACATGTAAGATCTTCTGTAGCTTCTGAAGCGCAATACTAAATGAAAAAATATGATATTTAGGCAAAATAAGAAAAATGTACACGTCTTCATTATGTTCAAAAGTTTTCACCCCCCGGCTCTTAATGCATTGTGATTCCTTTTAAAGTATCAGTGAGTGTTTGAACCTTCTGCAATAGTTGCATATAAGTCCCTCAGTGTGAAAATATGGATCTTAAAATCATACAGGCATTGTTGGAAAGGGTTCAAATACACAAAAATGCTGAAAAACCAAAGAATTTGTGGGATCTAAAGGATTTTTTTTAAGAACAAGGGACTCATGAACAACTATCACTGAACAAACAAACAAAAAACAAAAAAACACAGCTGTGGATCATTCAGGTAACAACACAGCATTAAGAATCAAGTGTATGTAAACTTTTGAACGGGTAATTTTTATAAATTCTACAATTACTTTCTCTTGTGGACTATTATGTAAATGTCTTTTATTCGAAATATCATATTCAGGTCAGTACTAAATAAAAAAAAAATAAGATGCATGTATGATCCCTCTTATTTTGATCAAATAATTAACACTTTGCAGATTCTGCAAGGTGTATGTAAACTTTTGGCCTCAACTGTAAATACTAAGCATAAAAACTTAAATAATATCCCCCATAGTAATGGACGTTTTTAACACATTCAGGTGTGGAAGAGAATATCCCTAACTGGGAAACTTTTGGGAAACATGATTAGAAATAATAAACAAAATAGACAATTCATGAAATGAAAAACTTAAATTAAATGAAAATTAAAAATGTTGCTTTGGCAACTAACTGAAATAAGTTTATGTTGAAGCACTAAAATGACTAACTGAAAATAAATAAAAACTAAAACCCTGAAATAAAAAATTAATATAAATGAGCATTCAACTGGCTGAGGGCGGAGATATGCTAATTTGGGACATCATGGGCAGAGCTTGAGGAATATGACACCATACTCCTCAGAAAACCAAAAAGGCTTGATAAGAAAACCAAAAAGGCTTGATAAGTAAGACTGTCTAGGTTTTTTGGGGATTAAAAAAAAAGTATAGATTTTTTATCAGTGTAATATTGTGTCCACATATTTATATGCAAACACCATATAAAAGTGGCAAAAAAATTACTTAAAATGGAATTAAAATTAAAATATAAACTAAAGCTAATTCATAATGTTAATAAAAAGACTAATAGTATATACATATTACTAAAATAACATTACAGCTACTGAATGATAAAACAGAATTAGGTTTACACAGCATTGCTATTGGCCAAGTTTATTGCATTCGATATGGTCACATTGATTTCACCTGACAATCATGGAAAAAGTATGTCTAGCCAATCCTTCTAAGAATAGAATTTATGTAGCACATGGTCTGACCCCAGTCACCAATGCAGTGCCGGGCTACTGACCGCTCATGCAAACTGTGGGCATGTGATCGAAAGCATTACAATGACAAGTACACAATGCTCTATGAAGACTTCATGAATGAATGTCTCAATGAAACTCAATGAACTATAAAGAAATCATCAATAAAATACCAAACAGTAACATTCAATTCAACTTATTTTGTCTTTTGGGAAACATGTAAGTATCTTCTGTAGTTTCTGAAGTGCAGTACTAAATGGAAAAAATAAGGTATTTAGGCAAAATAAGAAAAAATTACACATCCTTATTCTGTTCAAAAGTTTTCACGCCCCAGCTCTTAATGCATCATTTTTCCTTCTGAAGCATCAGTGAGCGTTTGAACCTTCTGTAATAGTTGCATATGAGTCCCTCAGTTGTCCTCAGTGTGAAAAGATGGATCTCAAAATCATACAGTTATTGTTGGAAAGGGTTCAGATACACAAAAATGCTGAAAAAAACAAAGAATTTCTGAAACTGTTCAGGACAAACAAGGGACTCATGAACAACTATCACTAAACAAACAAAAAAAACAGCTGTGGATCATTCAGGTAACAAAAAAGTATTAAGAATCAAGCGTATGTAAACTTTTGAACAGGGTCATTTTTATATTTATCAGCTTTCCTTTATCAGCTATCCTATTCAGATCATTACTAAATACACAAATAACATGCATTTTGGAGTAACATTCAATTCTACTGCCTTCCAAGCTTGGCATCATTACATGATGACAATTATTCACTATTAAGCAGAATAATAAATTCTCACAAAAGAAACAACCTCTTACCATCATGATGAACGTGCAGAGGGTCTCTGCCAGGACCACTCGAACGCATTCATTTTTGATCTTCAACTTGGAAACTAAAGTAGGTGCCATATGGCCTCGAATATTACCATCCTCCATTCTGCTAACTTCCTGTTTGATTTCCTCTCACTCTTTTTTTGCAGAAATAAGCTATGTTTGTCAGTTTGCCAATTCAGATTCTTTGCATGGTTGTCATTGGGTTTGAATGGATTGTACTGTAATGTTTGTCAGGTGGTCAGCAGTGTCTATTTATATGACGTCTTCGCCCCTCCCATTACTCACGCGAACACCCTCTGGTAACCTTGGGTAATGGGAGGAGGACAGGAAATAGACAAGCACCACATGCTGACAGCAGTATCACGAGTTGTTCAAACTTTTTAAAATGTTCCATCAGTATCAATTATAGATTAGATTATCCTGCAATATATCACACATATGAACTGATATGCATGTTTTTACAGTCAAAATGAATAATTTTCATAGCAGTTTAACTTTTGTGCATGCAAACTGTGATTGTAAACATGCAATTTCTCAAATGTGGTACAAGGTCTTATTAGTTAATGTATTAATTAACATGAACAGACAATGAATAAAAATTCAGTTGTTTATTGTTTGTTCATGTTAGTTCACAGTGCATTAACTAATGTTTTAGTTTTAACAGATGTGTAGATATTAATAAACTTGAACAATCACATAATTCAATAAGTAGGCTAATTAATGAATGATTCACTCTTCTTTGTACTCTGTACTCTGATAATACGCTAATAATACACTATCAGCAGTATTTACTATAAGTTTTAAAGATTTTCTAATGTTTATCTCTTACTAAAGAATGTAGGAACTTGTGCTATAGATAAATAGATAATAGCTGACCAAAGTACATGCTTATAATATATAGACCTATATACAGAATGATAGTTTTATCATACAATAATATGTGAACCTGGACCACAAAACCAGTCTTAAGTAGCACAGGTATATTTGTAGCAATAGCCAAAAGTACATTGTATGGGTCAAAAGAATACATTTTTCTTTTATGGCAAAAATCATTAGGATATAAAATAAAGTTTATGTTCCATTAAGATATTTTGTAAATTTCATATCATAAATTTCAAAACTTAATTTTAGATTAGTAATATGCATTGCTAAGAACTTCATTTGGACAACTTTAAAGGCTATTTTTTGCACACACAGATTGCAGATTTTCAAATACTTGTATCTCAGCCAATTATTGTCCTATCCTAACAAACCATACATCTATAAATTTCAATTTTTTTAAAAATTACCCTTGTGACCAGGGTCACATATAATAATTTGTAATGTTTAGAATTTTTAATTGTAGTTTGATTTTTTTATTAAGTTTTATTTTTGTTGTTTTTTCTTAAGTTTTAGTTTTTAAACTATTTTTAAATCAGTTTTGCAGTCTAACGCTGACTAGGTGGTATGCCAGTTGCAATATGGAATACAGTGAAAATTAAGATAAAGTGTGTCATTTCTGTGCCAAGAAGTGATACAAGAAAGTTTCCCATTAGGATGAGAAATACTCTTCTCCACACCTGAATGGGTTAAAAATGTATTTACGCCTATTACTAAAAATGAGAAAGATATTAATTAGGTTATCTGTGGTCATAAGGACTCGTTCTGCATCTGGTGCACTGAGATAGTGACCCTCTTAGACACAAACACACCACACACACTCTACAAGGTCACCCAACACGGCCCAAGGTTTGTTTTATTACATCAATAATATGTTGTTGCTTTTTTTTTGGACAGTTATGGACCTGGCAGAGACCCTCTGCACATTCATCATGATGGTAAGAGTTATGGACTTTGTTGACTAATTATGGACTTGAGAAAAGTCATTTATATCATATTTAGCATTATACTGTGGAAAATCATTTTTTCTGTATTTTTAATATTACATGATTTGGTGAGTAATTTGACCTAAGAACTAAAACACTAAAAGGAATCTGTATAATTTACTCAGCAAAGATAAGGTGCCATTAAGCCATGTGATAACAGGCCGCTGGCCTTTGCTCCTGCATATGCGGGTAAATGATTTTAAAAATGTTTTTAAAAAAGCAACATGAATGAATTTTTTAAGAGTGCAGGAGAAACATTGTAATAAAATAAAATTTGTTTTATTTTTATTTTTTAATATGGTCACAATATACTCTTCTTAATAGGGATAGTTCACCCAAAAAAAATAAAATTTCTGTCAAGATTATATTTTTAAGATTGCGGGAAACCTTATTGACTTCCATAATGTGAAGAAAAAAATACTATGGAAGTCAATGGGAACCAGCAACATTCTTCAAAATATCTTCTTTTGTTTTTAGAAGAAATAAACCCATGCAGGTTTGGAACAACTTGATGGTGAGTAAATAAAAAATTAAGTTTTCATTTGTATTTTTGGATGAATTATCCCCTTAACGATCAAAATTACGGCAAATGTTTGTGTCTGTGCCAAGACTAGAACCTGCTGTGGAGGAAAAGTGACAATGATATCAGCTTATCTTTGCTTTGTGTATTTCATTAGGTCAGGAGCATTGGAAGTTTCTACATTGTGTGTAAATGGGGATAAATATTTTTTCACAGCTTCCTTAGCTTCCTGATCATCAGTCCTAAGTTTTGGCCTTGACCTGGAGCATATCATACAATATTTCAAAGGAAGTGCTATATAGGCCAGCAGCCAGTTATTTTTCCTAGGTGCTATTGTGCTATGCTGTTTGCTCAAAAAGAATGAAAAGGAAATCTGAGGTGCAACAAATCACCTAAGGTAACTTGACCTCAGGATTTTCCTAATAAACGCTTAGAAAGAATGCAGTAGTTCACTCGCATTGTTTCTTAGTTTTCACAAACGTATCACTTTCTGCAGGTTACATCATTCTGCCAAATAATTCAGCAATTTGTTCGAAATGCAGATTCAAATTCGAACAAACAAAATCGATTCAAACAAAACACAAATGAATCATTAAGTCATTCATTCATTCACTTCTTGACTTCACTGAATTCTTGTATGTATAAAAAGACATTACAGACTCCTTCCTGAAATAACATCTTACAATGGTCCGAGCCTTATTTTGTAACATGATGTTATTAGTAATCAAAGTAGACAAAATCTTTTTCAATTATTTAGGTATTCAGGTCACTAGTTGGTGTTTCCTTACTTTGTGAAGCCCACTTGTCCATAAATTGTTGTAGAAAAACAACATCACTTTCTTGCTTGTGTGTTGTTTCTTTATAATATAATCATTCATAAATTATTAATAATTTTAAAAATATAGTTTTCTAGGGGATTTAAGCTATTTGGGTCACACAAGTACACTAAATATTACATTTATTTAAACAACAACAACAACATTATATTATTGTTCCAATCCACCTTATTTCTCCCATAAGAGTGGGCACGGCCATTTGTAAATTTCATGGGTCTGGCTTCTTGTCTCATCCGCTTCCAGCTATTTTTAGCTGTACAAAACAGCTTGTTTTGCTGCTTGATATTTTTTTGCTGCTTGACTGGTGTGTATTTCCATATCATATTAATGCATTATCTTAAGTATAAACACACGGGTTTGTAATGCAAACAGTTTTACAGTTGTATTTATGAAATATGGGTTTACTTTGAGGTGTTTGCAGCACTTGGTTCAAATATGAATGCACTGTGAATGTGAGTTCTCATAAAATCAACATTTTATGGTTTGACCTTTACAAACACAAAAGTATCCTTTCAGAACATAAATATATTTGTGTATTCATATTTTTGAATACTAAACCATTTCAACATGCTAAAACATAATATTTTAGCATTTTGCCACAGTTAAAGTCTGTTTTAAATGTAATCGTCGTCAGAAGAGTAATATGCTAAACTTGTTCGGCTTTACAACAAAAAATAGTTTTGCTATCTTTCAATCGACCGTCCGTCTATTTGTTTGTCCTTTAGCTGCTTCTACCCGTGTACTGGCGTTTAACTGACGGTCTATGATTAGTAAATCGCAACGTTAAGACCCAGAGAAGTTTGAAGTGTTTGCTCTAAGTGGATGACTGCAATAGTCTCGAGTTATGCCTTTACGGTCTTTGCCCCGTGCGCGCGCATAGTGCGTAGTCGTGCCAGGGTGACACGGATAATGCTCAGCACATTGCCACTCTTAAACAAACCGAGGATTTCAACGGAGGCACGCAGACTTGATAAATGAACTGGGAGTGGAGTGACATATATTCCCATCCGTTATGGATGGTTTCGACGGTGATCCTGGCCATCATAGTGCGCGCGCAGCGGAAAGCGTCGTGGAACCCGCGCGCCTGTCCAGTGAAGTTAAACGGAAAGACTGCGATTGTCACTGGGGCCAACACGGGTGAGAATCAAACTTTTACTATTTAAAATATACATTAATGATATTTTAATGTAAGGTGGTGAGCACAAACGCTTTGATTTGCATATTTTCTTTTACACAGAAGTCCAATGACACCAAAATTATAAGTTCAAGACGTGTTTCACGTAACGCTATATAAATCCTAAACTTGTCATGGAACACCTCTGCCCTGCTAAAACTGGTTAAACTTGCAAACAGGCGCCAATCTTTACCAGATGTTTCACATAGTTGTGTCTGGAGTGACCGGTTTGTGTCACGGTGTGCACAGACAAAAAATGTAATTGTTAAGCGGTTGAATGTTTAGGTAATTTGTCTCAGATGTTCCCTGAGAGCATTTTTTTAAATAAAAATAGAGAATAGAGAATACACAGTTAAACTAAAAATTATTCAGACACCAGATGTCATTTTTGATATATTGAGGATATTTTGATAAATTGTGACATATTATACCCAAATATTCTTCATACAGTGGACTACCAGTACAGTAGAATTTTGAACCATGTTTTGTTACATACCTTTCTATTAAAGTTATCTGACTTTGTTATTATGAATCTGACACAGTTTAACTTGAGTTATTGTCATGTTTTATTAACATTTTCTAAACTATAGCAAAAAAACTGTGATAATGAGAGAAATGTTGAAGGTATCTGAATATATTTTGGTTTGACTGCAGAATACATAAACAGAAACGAATGAGACAGGGTGAATTCAGGTGAAGTGGGACTCTTTTGCAACTGAGATGACTGAGGGAAATGTAACAAATAGAAATGAGTATACAAGTATTATAAAAATGTGACCCTGGACCACAAAACCTATTGTTCTATTAATGTATGGTTTGTTAAGATAGGACAATATTTGGCCGATCTACAGCTATTTGAACATCTGGAATCAATTTTCTCAAAATATTGAGAAAATTGACTTTAAAGTTGTCCAAATGAAGTTCTTAGCAATGCATATTACTAATTAAAAATTAAGTTTTGTTACATTTAAGGTAGTAAATTTACAATACATCTTCATGGAACATGATCTTTACTTAATAACCTAATGATTTTCGACAATTTTGACCCATACAATGTATGACTATTGCTACAAATATACCCGTGCTACTTAAGACTGGTTTTGTGGTCCATTGTCACAAATGATTCTGAATACTGATTATTGCTCAAATAATATACAGTCTTGAAGAAATTCAATGAAAAAATGTTTGAGGTTATATAGAAATCTATTTTGTTATTGTGATATACAGACATTGCATATAAGTAGGAGCTTAATCTAATTTTGAAATGATGATGATAAAACATAACGTATTTTTATATCCAAAACAGTTTTGGCATGTGCTGTTGTGTTGCATAAAGTCATACGTAATTCTTTTAATAGTAATATTTACTTACTTTCTTATTCCCTACAACTGCTGTGTCATTCACCTCTTATCTTATAGGTATTGGGAAGTTCATTGCCCTGGACTTTGCCCGCCGTGGGGCGCGGGTGATCCTGGCATGCCGTAGCGAGGCTCGCGGAAATGCAGCGCTGCAAGAAATCAGAGAAAGTACTGGGAACCAAAACGTACATCTGCGTCTACTTGACACCTCGTCGCTCGACTCTGTCCGGAAGTTTGCGGCACAGATCTTGGAGGAAGAGAAGGAATTACATATCCTCGTCAATAACGCAGGGGCCTCAGGTAGAACGACCATCTATCTATCTCTCAAACATTTATTTCATAAATGAGTGTCCATAATTGTCCATACAAACAATGGTTTGTTCACGCCTACAGGCCTACCCAGTAAGATCACTGCAGATGGGTTGGAAATCACTTTTGCAACCAACCACATTGGACCATTTCTGCTCACCAGTTTGCTTTTAGGTCAGACAACATTCCCACTGTTATGCTTTCTTAAAGAAACAGTTCACCCAAAAATGACAACCCTTGTGCCATCCAGGATTGCTTCATCAGAACAGATTTGGAGAAATTTAGCATCAGGTGGAACCTCTGCAGAGAATGCATGTCATTAGAATAAAAGTTCAAACATAAAAACACGATAAAAACATCACAACAATTCACAAGTAATCCACACAACTTCAGTTCATCAATTAATCTTGGGAAGTGAAAAACCTGTGAGTTTGTAAGAAACAAATTCATTATTAAGGCATTTAACTTTCAACCAAAGTATCAGTTATCTACCTATAATATTTCTTTTTCTAGTGAAAAAGTTTATCACCTGTTGTCCTCTCACACAAAAATCCACCAACATGTGTGACCCTGGACCACAAAACCAGTCATAAGGGGCAATTTTTTTTAAATTAAGATTTATACATCATGTAATCTGAATAAATAAGCATTGATGTATGGTTTGTCAGGATAGGACAATATTTGGCCGAGATACAACTATTTGAAAATCAGGGTGAAAATCACCTTTAGTTGTCCAAATGAAGTTCTTAGCAATGCGTATTACTAAGCATAAAATTAAGTTTTGATAATTTTACGGTAGGAAATTTTAACATGGAACATGATCCTTACTTAATATCCTAATGATTTTGACCCATACAATGTATTTTTGGCTATTGCTACAAATATACCTGTGCTACTTAAGTTTTGGTCAAATATTTGTTAAGAACTTAAAGGAACACTCCACTTTTTTTGGAAATAGGCTAATTCTCCAACTCACCCCCCCCCCCCCCCAACTTTACCGTTTTGAAATCCATTCAGCTGTTATCTTGTTCTGGCTATATCACTTTTAGCATAGCTTAGCATAGATCATTGAATCCTATTAGACCAATATAGCATCGCGTTCAAAAATGACCAACGAGTTTCGGTATTTGACTCTTTTGAAAACTTGACTCTTCTGCAGTTATATCGTGTACTTAGGCCGGCGGAAAATGTAAAGATGCGATTTTCTGACGGATAAGATTAGGAACTACACTCCCATTCCAGCATAATAGTCAAGGAAGTTTGCTCAGTAATATCATGCAGCACATCGCAGCACAACGTGACCAACTGCATGCACAGGGAGCGTTCTTTGTTGGAAGTTACCTAGCTAAGAACTAATTTTAGGCACTGCGTGATATTACTCTGCCTGCTGCATCCGGCAGCAAACTTCCTTGACTATTACACCGGAATGGGAGTGTAGTTCCTAATCTTATCGGCCTAGAAAATCGCAGCTTTACATTTTCCGCCGGTCTTAGTACACAATATAACTGCAGAAGAGTCAAGTTTTAAATAGGACAAATATCGAAACTCGTTTCTCATTTTTGAACGCGATGCTATTGGTCTAATAGGATTCAATGATCTATGCTAAGCTATGCTAAAAGTGATATCGCCAGAACAGGAGAACGGCTGAATGGATTTCAAAACGGTAAAACTCAATTTATTAACTCGGGGGAGTTGGAGAATGAGCCTATTTCCAAAAAAAAGTGGAGTGTTCCTTTAATATGTCTGCATATTTCTCTCCTGGTTCAGACGAGTTGTTTTCACTGGAAAAATCAATATTATACACAGAGGACTTGTATTTCAGCCAGTAGCAATGATTTTATTTTGTTAATTGATGGTCTGGAGCCTTGTGGATTATTGTGTTGTTTTTATCAGCTGTTTGGACTCTCATTCTGATGGTACCCATTCACTCCAGAGGATCCATAGGCTAACAAGTGATGTAATGCAAATTTTTCCAAATCTGTTTGGATGAAGAAACTAACTCATTTACATCTTGGCTGGCCTGAGTAAACTACTCATTTGAAAAGACACTGAAAGTAACGCCTCTTTTTATTCTCACACAGACCTTTTGAAGAAATCAGCTCCAGCTCGAATTGTAAATGTTTCGTCTATGAATCACTGGAGGGGTGAGGTAAACTTTGATCATTTTCGCGGGCAAAATCTTAAGCATGTGATGGACGCTACGTATAATCACACTAAGCTGCACAACATCATCTGGACCAACGAGTTGGCACGCAGGCTTCAGGGCACAGGTACACGTCCAAACCACAACTCATTATACTGACTGCCTGCTGCTGCCATTAGAAAATGAACAGAAAGTCCTAATTAGATTTTGATAATTAGATTTGACATTGCTTGATGATTTAGTAATGTGTGTAATGCACACTCTTTAAACTCTCTATATAAATTGTGAGCAAAGAAAAATAAGACATCAAAGACTTGGCAAGCTGTGTTCAGATTTGCCAAGATACCAAAATATGTAATTATAAGAATGAATAATAATAAACTTAACATTTCTACTCATGCCAAAAAAAATCCAGTTTTTCTGTTTTGGTATAGTTGACAATTCAGTCAAATTTGAATCAATTTCCATTAAAGAAATTTCCTGATAATGTACTCCCCCCCATGTCATCCAAGATGTTCATGTCTTTCTTTCTTCAGTCGAAAAGAAACTATGTTTTTTGAGGAAAACATTCCAGGATTTTTCTTCATGTAATGGACTTCAATGGTGGCCAATGGGTTGAAGGTCCAAATTGCAGTTTCAATGCAGCTTCAAAGGGCTCTACACAATCCCAGCTGAGGAATAAGTGTCTTATCTAGTGAAACGATCTGTCATTTTCAAAAAAAAAAAAAAAAAAAAAAAAAAAATATATATATATTTATATATAGATACTAATTTATATACTTTTTAACCACAAATGCTCGTCTTGCACTAGCTCGTAGGTGGAAGTACTGACCCAGGGTTTACAAAGCGAATGTGCAAAGAAAGTCAAACACCCTTTACAAAAAAAGGTAAAACAACGATGTTGGACAATACTGTTAAATTTTTAAATGTGTTTGAAATCGTGTTAATTTTGTTAGCTATTTTCAATTTTAGTCTTAGTCCCGTGTTAAATATCCTTTTTAGTTTTTATCATATATAGTCAACCTTATCCTATTTAGTATTAGTCAAGTTTTAGTCGACTAAAATTCTAAACATTTTAGTCTAGTTTTAGTCGAAGAAAACCTTAAGTATTTTAGTTTTAGTCAATGAAATTTGACAATTTAGCAATAAGATTAATTTAATTAACCATTAGTTAATAATTCATTTATTCGTTTTGGCATTCATTTTGTATTTAATCGTACCTTGTCCTGTTTTTGTTTAGTCAAGTTTAAGTCAACGAAATGTATGAGCATTTTAGTCAAGTTTTAGTCAAAGAAATTACTTTTTCTTCATGCTGTATGATGGTTAAGATAACAATCATTGTTTCTCAAAATTATAATCGTGTAATCGCATTTTAGGTATTGCACTTTTACCAGTAAGAACAAAGCAATAGAATGTGCACTCATACACATGGTTTATTTGACCTAATCTAGTGTACTGATTTATTATAGGCTTTTTATTAAATAAATTAATACAAAGACGTATGCACTCTCTCTGTCTACATAATGAAAACTGGTAAAACAAGTGAAAAATATTATAATAGTGAAATTCCTAATAGTAATACCATTAATTACAAATTGCAATAGCCCATGTTTCTCTAATAAAACATCCGCGGTCGAGTAAATTAATTTATTTGTAACCATAATCGCAAACAATGTAGTCGAGATCTCATGACAAAACACTGACCGGCTGAATGAAGCTTTCATTTAGTTCGCTAAACTCCAGCTTGTTTGTCGGTGTTTTCATATCAGCGGCGGCGGCGCTTCCGCAATGAGGAGCGAGCTCGTGCGCGTGGTTGCCAGATTGATTAAAATAAGCAAAACACCGGGCAGAAAATGTATACACAAGCTTCGGGGGACGCTACTGTAAAAAAAAACCTGGGTACAACTTCCGGTGAGGCGGCGGACGTAATATACCAGTGGTATTTTGTCTGCTAATTAGCGAAGAGGCTAAGTGTTTTTCGGACCATTGTTTACTTTGTAAACACCCTTATGAGAGATGTCATTACGGTCCTTAGGGACATATGCTGTTCGAATTTGTGTTTCCACATCGTTAGCAAGTTTGGATCGAATCCTTAATGACTGTCAACTAGTGAACCGAGGCATCAGAGCTTGTGTTAAAGGGCATGCCAGATGAAGCCTTGATTCTAGGCTTGTGTTGTTAACATAGAAATCACTTTACCAATTACAATTAAATGTTTAAATGCCCAGTCATACAAGTAATTTGAAGAATACAATGTATTTCCAGAAAATTAAATATTTGCAATACGCAATTCATATACATTATTCTTCTATTACATCATATTGAGATTCGTACTGGCATTTAACAAACACACGGTTAGGCTTTTATTTGTGCATGTATCATGAGTCGATCGTGGTGAATGCTTCTTTTTGCTGATTTATTTTTTACTAACCACCAGATAGCGCTGTTTTCGACACTCTCGAAGCTTTGAATTGTTTCCCGAAACAGTTAGAGGAAAGTCTCGGTGCTTCACGAGGCTTCATTTGCCCATCCTGTCCATCCGCTTTTGGAAACTTGTGGATACTTGTAGCAGAAGCTCTAATTCTGGGATTTTAACTCTTGTTATCTGGCAACCACACAGGAAAGCTCGTGTAGTAGAGGCGTGTGAAGCAGTCCACAATAAAATTTCGTCTCCTTTTCTTTGACGAATGTTTTTTTTATTTTTTGGGTACATTTTAGAATAAGTGTCATCTTATTTCGTCAACAAAATTGCACGTTGATATAGTCTTCGTTTTCGTTTATTGACCTTATTGTCGTCTCGTCTTAGTCATGGGAAAGCTCGTCAACAAACATTTTTCGTCATAGTTTTCGTTGACGAAGTAAACACTGGTTTGAAATGAGTTTTTCGTCCTATCCTACCCTTCTTAACCGAAGTACACAAAGAGCTAACCACGTGTGACTTTTTAAACGTGATAAAGCGCGCATCACAGGGCTAGTGCAAGACCAGCACATTTGTGGTTAAAAAGTATATACATTTTTATATATTTGGAAAGTTACCGATCGTTTCGCTAGATTAGACCCTTATTCCTCAACTGGGATTGTGTAGAGCCCTTTGAAGCTGCATTGAAACTGCAGTTTGGACCTTCAACCCATTGGCTCCAATTGAATTCCACTAAATGGGGAAAAATCCTGATATGTTTTTCTTAAAAACCTTTATTTCTTTTCGACTGAAGAAATAAAGACATGAACATCTTGGATGACATAGGGGTGAGTAAATGCTCAGGATTTTTTTATTCTGAAATTGAACTAATGACTAACTAACTTCTCACTCCACTGACAAAAAAGAGAAGTGCTTTACTTTTTTCCCTTTAAACCATGTTTTTTGGTATGTTTTAGGCGTGACGGCAAACTCTCTGCATCCGGGTGTGGTTATGACTGATGTAATGAGAAACTACAACTACATAGTGCGATTCCTCTTTAACTTAGTCGGCTTTTTCTTCTTCAAAGTGAGTCAACTATCAGTCCAATCACTTAAAACAAACACACACCATTTCCCATCAGCAGCCGCTTCCTGTCAACTCCTCAGGCTCCACTAGTGCACTAGTTTCCATAGTATGTGGATAAAATGTTTTAGTGCTTTACAAGCTAGTCTACATATTTATGCCTTTGTGCATAACACAGATGTTTAGTTGCCTTAAAGGCACAATAACAGGGATGCAAAAGAAAGAAGATAAAGTCAACAAGAGTAGCAATGCTTCACTGAGAAGCAGAAATGGCCTACTTTCCTAAAAAGGAGTTAAATTACATCTAATCTGGTAATCTGACCATTTGATTGTGCAATTCTTACTCATATCAGGACCAGTGACATAAGTTTTATTTAAACACCAGGAAGGACCCACAAGTTTACAACAGCAAATGAGATTTATGACCTGACAGAAATTGTTCATTATACACTGACTATATATGTTTATGCAATTTCTTTTCTACCATAGACTTCTGAAGAAGGGGCTTTCACTCCAATATACTGTGCCGTGTCGGAGGAAGCAGAAGGAATAACAGGAAAATACTTTAACAGTGATTGTTCCCTGGTCTTACCAGCCCCTCCTGCCCGAGATCCGGCTCTTGCAGTGAAGGAATATGAGTTTTGTGAGAGACTGACTGCTCACCCTCATGTCGTTCCGAACCCCTAAGACCTTTGTTCATCTTCGGAACACAAATTAAGATATTTTTGATGAAATCCAAGCGCTTTCTAACCCCTCACAGCAATGCAACTGAGACATTCAAGGTCTAGAAAGGTAGTCCATGTGACATCAGTAATTCAACCGTAATTTTATAAAGCTACGAGAATACTTTTTGTGCAAAAAGAAACAAAAATAACAACTTACACATTCAGGCCAAACTTGCCAAGTCCTCCAAGTCTTTTGAAGCTTTATGTGAGAAACTGACCGAAAGCCTACTTTTGCCTAATACTGATTGTTCCATAAGCTTTATCAGAGTCAAACACAGCTGTTACTGATTGTTATAACGTTAATCTTTTTTATAGAGCAAAACATGTTTGAAAACCTCTTTGAATGAAGAACATCATGAATGAAGACTCATTCTGTCCTTATGGCTGTCTTGTACACTCAGCTTTTAAAAGGAATTGTTCTTTCAGTTGTGATGTTTTTGATGTTAACTTCTGCAAAGTGATAGTTCTTTTGTCAAACTTATCACTAAGACACAGAATGAAGGCCGTTGAGGAAAAACTCTTAAAATGCAATGTGAATTCCTGCATTTCTACAATAAACACAACTAAATGTTTCAACATATGTTCTCGATTTGCTAAGAGAGTTTTGCATTAAAATTGCAACAAGCTAAAGCCTCTATAATTAAAAAAATATGTGTAAGCATGCATCCTATAGTTTACATTCCATATGCTGACTTCTAATCAACATATTGAAAAACCTATACATACACCTTGCAGAATCTGCAAAATGTTAATTATTTTAGCAAAATAGGAGGAAACATACAAAATGCATTTTATTTTTTATTTAGTACTTTAACATAAAAGATGTTTTCATATAGTCCACAAGAGAAAATAATAGCTGGATTTATAAAAATGACCCTGTTCAAAAGTTAACATACGCTTGATTCTTAATACTGTGTTGTTACCTGAATGATCCACAGCTGTGTTTTTTAGCTGTTCATGAGTCCCTTGTTTTCTCCTGAACAGTCTGCTTTTGTTCAGAAAAATCCTTCAGGTCCCACAAATTCTTTGTTTTTTTTAGCATGTTTGTGTATTTGAACCATTTCCAACCATGACTGTATGATTTTGAGTCTGAGGGACTCATGTAAGGATCTTCTTGTAGCTTCTGAGGGGCAGTACTAAATGGAAAAATATGATATTTAGGCAAAATAAGAAAAAATGCACGCAGCTTCATTCTGTTCAAAAGTTTTTACCCCCGGCTCTTAATGCATCTTTTTTTTTTTTTTGTCTGAAGCATCAGTGAGCCTTCAAACCTTCTCTAATAGTTGTATATGAGTCCCTCATTGTGAAAAGATGGATCTCAGTGTCATACAGTCATTGTTGGAAAGGGTTCAAATAGATAGAAATGCTGAAAAACCAAAGAATTAGTGGGACCTCAAGGATTTTTCTGAAGAACAGCGGGCAGTTTAACTGTTCAAGACGAACATGAACAACTATCACTAAACAAAAAAACACAGCTGTGGATCATTCAGGTAACAACACTGTTAAAAACGTCTTTTATGTGAAATATCTTATTCTAGTCAGTACTAAATAAAAAATACCATGGATTTGATCCCTCTTATTTTGGTAAAATAATTAACATTTTGCAGATTCCGTAAAGTCTATGTAAACTTTTGACCTCAACTGTAGATTTAGAGGTCTAAAAATTAATTTAGCATGACTAACATAACTATATATGACAAGAAACTGAAATTCCATGCAATTTTATTTAATTGTGTGTTATTTTACATTCATAGACAAAACATTCTTGCTTGCAACAAATGTTGAATTGTCAGTCTGTCATCAATTGAAACTGAATGCAGATTAAAATCCCAGTCTTATTTCACTGTCAAAACAGAGTACAAACATTAGAGTGGTCTGTATGTATATACAAAACACAGAAAGAGATTTCACCATATGGATATAAATGCTCCTTACCATTCTCTACCTCTTCCACGATGCTTTGCAGCATCTTACCGAAAGCAGATCCAATTTGGCCCTTTTTAGCAGTGAACTTCATCCCTATTTCCACAGGCTGGCCCTTTAGATGAATACAAACCATTTAGAAACTCAAAAACATAACAAAGTACATTAAAAGAGTTTCCTCACCGCTGCCTCTCCTCCATCTTCTTCCGGAGACATCTCGTCAATCAAAACCCCGTCCGCTCGCGTATCAGCATCCTTTCTTCCCTCCTTCTCCTGTTGAAGATGGTAAGAGAAATCCATTAAGTTGTTTTTAGCTTAATTAGAGGTTAAATGAATAGTTATTATGATGCTGAAGGCCTGTGGATCTCTCACCCTGAGCTCTCTCATCTCTTTAGGGCTGAAGAAGGCGATGTGTCCCTCTGCCTGCTTGGCCAGAAGAGCAACAACATACACCAGCAACAAACATCCTGTGACTGTTCCGCGCATCTTTGGGTGACATAAAAACACAAATCAGCAAGAATTAAACACAACATGGCTGATAAGATGGTCATGCTTCATTGATAAGTGAGTTCTAGTTGTGATGCACAGCTAAGAAAATGAAAGATAGGATCTTTTTTCATGACGAATGAGAGTTGTACCTTTGTACAGCATGCAGGTGGCCTCTATGTCGGGTGTTTATGTTTCTGTCAGTGGTCCGTGAGCAGAGCTTTATAGGAACCCTCGTATTTACTATCTCTGACGTATGTTTCCATAAACTCCTCTACCTTGGCCATGGAGACGCTACAAGGACTAGGTTGTACTCTTTCTAGACTTGGTGTGTGTTATAATATAGTTATATTTTTGTATATATGTTAGAGCAGAAGTGGTGTTAGTATTCCAGTATTCAATATTTTAAAACATTATTAGAGTTTTTTTTTCTTAAGTGTGTGTTTTGTTGTGTCTAGGTACTCTGCATTCCCCGCTGATGTGGGTTTATGGTCATAAATTCAGTTCTGTCTTTTTAAAGATAAATTCAACGCTGGTATTTATTGCTGTGGGTGGTACATTATGGCACATTTGTCTGATAATTAGTGGATGCAACCAGAACTGTTTCCAGTCATAACTCTTGAAATGTTTCCTGCGTCAGATATATTTTAGCAATTTGTCCCTCGTAAACACTCACAAGTCACATTTTATGGGCAAATGCTTGCAGCGTGAAGAAAATGGTGTAATCAGATTAGAAAGAGGCACATATTTAGCTTTTTGAGACATACAGGATATGCTTGAGAAGCTATTAATCTAACATAAAATTAACATAGAGTGAAAACAATCTTTATTTAAATACATAGTCTATTCCAATACGTCAACTCTCTCAAATGTACATAATAATAGACACAATCTTTTGAACTGACATTAAATTATTTAATTTTAATTAAAAAAAAATTTTTTTTTACCTTGCATCCAAGGTAATTTTCCTAAAACGAAACACCCCAATTCTTGGAACAACTACTAATTTTCTCAAACCCATACCTGTGGTTTACACCCTATTTGATGTTGGTACTTTTTGTCAATTATAATTATTTGATTATTATTTTCTTTTCAAATCAGCTATTATTCATTCATTTATTTATTCATACCAATTCTGATTTTTCAGATTATTCTCTAATGAATTGAATGCAAAGAAATTTGCCTAAAGCCAAACACCTCAAATCCTGGAAAAACCATCAATTTTTTCATCTGTTTCTTTCTCCCCCCCAAATGATTGCCCTTAATTTACACTCTATTAAGTGTTGGTACTTCTTGTAAGCAAGTATATAAATAAATAAATATTAATTTATAATTAACAAAAATATTATTATTATTATTATTTTTTTTTTTTTGCTACATAAAAATTTCATATCAATTCTGATTTTTCTCTAACGAATCGAATGCAAAGAAATTTGCCTACCACAATTTTTCTCTTTTTCTTTCTTTCTTTTTTCCAAAACGATTACTGTTGATTTATACACTATTAAGTGTTCTTTTTGTAAGTATAAATAAATAAGTAACATATAAATAACATAAATAAATATTGATTTCTATATTCATATTCATTTCTAATTTATAATTGACAATCTTTCTCTTTTTTTTTTTTTTTTTTATTACGGTAAAAAAAAAAAAATCCCTGCATCAAAACTTCATACCATTTGTGATTTTTCAACATTCTCTTTTGAACTGAATGCAAAGAAATTTGCCCAAAACCAAAAACCCACTTCCTGGAACAACCACTTTTTTCTTTATTTTCTTTTTCCTTTCAAAATGATTACCCTTGGCTTACACATAAGTGTTGGTACTTCTTGCAAGTAAGTATATAAATAAATAAATATTCATTTCTAATTTATAATTGACAAAAAATTGTTTTCTTTATATTCTTTAAATGATCAATTAATCAATTAATTGATTTACTTTTTTAAATTATTAATTTATTTCTTAATTTATTTTATTAGTAGTAGTATTTTTTTTTTTTTTTTTTTTTTTTTTACTTAATACAAAGTCTGATTTTTCAACATTCTCTACTGAACTAAATGCAAAGACATTTAAAAGACCTTAAAATTATTCTTGATTTACACACTATTAAGTGTTGGTACTTCTTGTAAGTAAATAAGTATATAAATAAATATTCAATCCTAATTTGTAATTGACAAAATAAATGTATTTATATAATAAAAATAATTAAATACAATAATTAATTACCCTACTTATTTTGTTTATTATTTATTGATGTTATTATGGTATTATTAATTAATTAATTAATTAATTTTCCTGCATCAAAACTTCATACCAATTCTGATTTTTCTACATTCTCTATTGAACTGAATGCAAAGAAATTTGCCCAAAACCAAACACCCCACATCCTGGAACAACCAACATTTTTTCTTTTTCTTTCTTTCTTCTTTAAAATGACTTATTGTTACCTTTGATTTACAAACAAGTGTTGGTAGTTCTTGTAAGTATATAAATAAATAAATATTCATAAATTATAATTTACATGTATTTATTTATTAAAAACTTCATACCAATTCTGATTTTTCAACATTTTCTAATGAATGTTTTTTTTCCCCCAAAACGATTACCCTTGGTTTACACATCAAGTGTTGGTACTTCTTGTAAGTATATAAATAAAAAAATGTTCATTTCAAATTTTTTGTTTGTTTGTTTGTTTAGTTTTTTTTTTTTTTTTGCTGCATCAAAATGTAATACCAAGTCTGATTTCTCAACATTGTCTATTGAACTAAATTCAAAGAAATTGGCTAAAACCAAACACCCCACATCCTGCAACAGCCACCTTTTTTTTTTTTTTCTTTCTTCTTTAAAAAAAAACCAATTACCCTTGATTTACACACTATTAAGTGTTGGTACTTCTTGCAAGTAAATAAGTATATAAATAAATATTCTATCCTAATTTATAATTGACAAAATAAATGTATTTATATAATAAAAATAAAGTATATAAATAAGTATATAAGTAAAAAAATCTAATTTATAATTGACAAAAACAAATTATTGATATATTTTTTAAATTAAGTAATCAATTTATTTACTTTTTAAATTATTTATTTCTTAATTTATTTTATTAGTAGAAGTAGGGGTTTGTTGTTGTTGTTTTGTTTCTTGTAAGTATATAAAAAAAAAAATCTAATTTATAATTGACAAAAAAAATACTTATTTATATATTTTTTAAATTAAGTAGTCAATTTATTTACTTTTTTAATTATTTATTTCTTAATTTATTTTATTAGCAGTAGTAGGATTTTGTTGTTGTTGTTTTATTTGTTTTTTGTTTTTTTGCTGCATCAAAACTTAATTCCAAGTCTGATTTTTCAACTAAATGCAAAGAAATTTGTCTAAAACCAAACACCCCACACCCTGGAACAACCACCATTTTTCTTCTTAAATTTTTTTTTTACCCTTGATTTACACACTGTTAGGTCAGGTACTTCTTGTAAATTAGTAAGTTAAGTAAGTATATAAATAAATAAATATTCATAATTTATCATTTACATGTATTTATTTATTTAAAACTACATGCCAATTCTGATTTTTCAACATTTTCTAATGAATTGAATGCAAAGAAGTTTGCCTAAAACCAAACACCCCAAATCCTGGAACAACCACCAATTATTTTTTTCTCAAAACAAGTACCCTTGATTTACACACTATTAAGTGTTGGTACCTTTTGTAAGTAAGTATAAAATGAATAAATAAATAATCATTTAGAATTTATAACTGACAAAAATAAATTTATTTATATAATTTTTTGTGTCTTTTTCATCAATACATTTCCTGCTCCACTGTGCCACGCATTTAGCATTTCCAAGCCTTTCCAAGAGGTGGCGCACACGTTCCCGCAAAAACGCAACTTGTAAACTCTCGCGATAGGGTGCGAGACTAAATCATGTGGGATTTCCTACTAGAGCGCATGCGGAGTTCTTTCCTTCTCAAGTGATCTGAAGAACCGAACGCTCCCTCGTGCGTGGCGCACGAGATCAGCAAACATGGTAAACAAATTGCATTATTTCTTTATACAATCTTAAGAAATTAACACATTTGTGTTTTGCAATATAGTTTAAATATCAACGGTGTTGTCTTTAAAATCAAACTATTTAATAACCAGTATGCGTGTTTGTACTATCATCTTATATTTGAGATATTTTCGCTTAATTGCAATAACAGACTTATTACAATTGTTTTGATCAGTCTATTATATTGCAATCGCACAATACAAGCTGCGTTTAATCAATAACTGCAGTCTGTTAGGAGAGGATAAAGGGTGAATCCCTTCACACGAGGCCTAAATGTAATATTAAAGGCCGTGGCAGCCGTTAAATCGAATCTAACGGGCTTCTGAAGTTTCACTCACCTTTCCGTAGTGTTTTGGATCGATGTTCCGTTACCGATCGCAGTGCTATAAGATGTTGATCAGTTTTAAAAGTGGCACGAGTATTTGATCCGCTGGAAGAACACGTGGTGTGTCAGTGCTAACCCATGCTAATGTGTACTGCAGCTTCAAGTTCTAATGCAATATAATCTAAACAGGGGTAGTTTATTAACGGCTGATGTTATCTTTTGCTTACGCAATGTTGTATAATCATATTAAATCCGTAAATTTGAACAACTGCTTTGTACCTGGAGGTGCCATCGCCATGTGGGCTACATACACGTGTTGGTGTTGATCTGCAACTCAATCAGATCAGATTCATGAGGTTATTTTGTAAAAATCGTTGCTTATAAATATAGGAATGATGCATTGGGGACTTTGTACTTTTTTGGTATATGTAGTGATTTATGGTATTAGGGGAAATCAATAACCTCGCCTTCTTTCTGTTTCTCTCAGGTGCTTTTACACGTGTTGTTCGAGCATGCCGCTGGATATGCTTTATTCGCGGTCAATGAAGTGGAAGAGATTGGAATGCTTCTACCTCAGGTTTGTATGTTGAAGAAATGCGGAAGGAAAAAAACAAGTTCAAATCCCACCTGTAAAAGTACAATTAAAATAATCTGCGTAACCTGTGTTAAGTCTAGGTTGCACAAAATATTGGATCTGTGAAAATATTTACAGAGAAATTCAATTCGCGAATAAAAATCTCCTGATAGTTTACTCACCCCAGATGTTGTCTGTAAATTTTTGTTCTGAAATTGAACTACTCTAAGTCTAGGTTGCACAAAATATTGAGAATCTTAGCATTTTTAAAGGACAAAATCACATCCAAGATGTCCATGGCTTTCTTCAGTTGAATAGAAATTTCGGTTTTGAGGAAAACATTCCAGGACTTTTCTCCTTATGGTAGACTTCAATGGGAGCCAATGGGTTGAAGGTCCAAATTGTAGTTTCAGTGCAGCTTCAAAGGGCTATACACAATCCCAGCAGAAGAATAAGGATCTTAAAGGAGTATTTCACTTTCAGAACAAGAATTTACAGATTATGTACTCACCCCTTGTCATCCAAGATGTTCATGTCTTTTTTTTATTTTATTCGTTTGTAAGGAAATGGTGTTTTGAGTAAAGCATTTCAGGATTTCTCTCCATATAATGGACTTCTATGGTGCCCTCGAGTTTGAACTTCCAAAATGCAGTTTAAATGCAGCTTCAAAGGGCTCTAAGTGATCCCAGCCGAGGAAGAAGGGTCTTATCTAGCAAAACAATCGGTTATTTTCTAAAAACATTTACAAGTTGTATACTTTTTAATCTCAGACAATACGAGCATTTGAGGTTAAAAAGTATATAAATTGTAATTTTTTTTTTTTTTGTTAGAAAATAACCCATTTTGCTAGATAAGACCCTTATTCCCCAATTGTAAGTCGCTTTGGATAAAAGCGTCTGCTAAATGAATAAATGTAAATGTAAATGTATTCCTCAAATGGGATTGCGTACAGCTCTTTGAAGCTGCATTGAAACTGCAATTTGGACCTTCAACTCATTGGCCACCATTAGTCCACTATATGGTGAAAAATCCAGGGATGTTTTCCTCAAACTTATTTCTTGGCAACTAAAGAAAGACATTAACATCTTGGATGACATTGGGTGAATTGGCAGGAAATTTATTCAGAAAGTGAATTACTTTTGTGCATATTATAGATGTTACTGTGAGTGACTTGCCTGCATAAAATTCGCAATATGGAAAATCATGACTGTTGCTAATTTCATTTAGTTATTTAAATGTTATCCTGCACCACAAAAACAGTCAAAGTTCAGTTTTTGAAACTGAGATCTGGTGAATAAATAAGCTTTCCATTGATGTATGGTTTGTTGCAATAGGACAATATTTGGCAGAGATACAAATGGAAATCTGAGGGTGCAAAATATTAAACTGTTTTAAAATTGTCAATTAATTTCTTAGCAATGCATATTACTAATCAAATGAAGTTGAGAGATTTGTTAGGAAATTATCTGTGAAGTATCTTCATGGAACATGATCTTTACTTAATATCCTAATGATTTATGGCATAAAAGAAAAATATAATTTTGACCCATACACTATATTTTTGGCTCTTGGTACAAATAATCTGGTGCTATTTAAGATTGGTTTTGTGGTCCAGGGAAACAAATGCATTTTTGATTTCAAATCTAAGAGCCTTCTAAATCACTTTTCTTTTGTCTTTTATAGGTGGAGCAGAGTGTCCTAACCCTTAGCAAATTCAGTGGCGTGCTCAAGCTGAGTGCTTTCTTCCCCTTTAAATCCGCCCAGGCTGCACTGGAAAACATCAATGCCATCTCAGAAGGTAAATGATACAGAGGTCTTATTTTAAACCGCTTCTTGGATGCAATGATGTACTTATAATCTGTCAATCCCCTGAATTACTGTGATGACAGCATACCTTAAAAACTGATCATCTGAGGCTGAAGTGTTAACTTACAAATCGTGGCCTGCAATTACTGACTCGTTTCTTCTAATCCGATCCTGACAGGAGTTGTCCACGCGGATCTCAAGTTGTTCTTGGAGACCAACCTTCCATCCGTAGGTAAAAAGACTATGTTGGGAGTGTCGGATGCTAAGCTTGGAGCAGCGCTTCAGGAAGAGCTCGGTCTGTCCATTCAGACTGGAGGCGTTGTAGCTGAAATTTTAAGGGGTGAGAAGAGAGCATGATTTAAATCGGGTTTTTCAGTCCTTTATATGCAAATTCATAGCCTGCTGTAATGATGTACTTAGATCGCCTGATTTCTGATGCTTTATTACTGAAAATCTGAACAGGCAGGCCATAAGAGTATCTTTTTATAATTCCTCATCAGTGATTTGTTTCTAATGCATGTGCTTGTGATTTGACAGGTGTGCGTCTGCACTTCCATTCCCTGGTCAAGGGACTCACTGCTCAGGCTGCGTCCAAAGCTCAGCTGGGTTTGGGTCACAGCTACTCCAGAGCCAAAGTCAAATTCAATGTCAACAGGGCAGACAACATGATCATCCAGTCAATCGCCCTCCTCGATCAGCTGGACAAGGATATCAACACGTTCTCCATGCGTGTGCGGTAAGATTTTCTCCAGGGATTTTACATTGTTTCCTGTAGTTTGATCTAATACAGCAGCCTCCTAATGCTTACCACAGACAGTGCCCACTATAGCACTGGCTGTACAGAAAATGGAGGGAGAGTAAAATCCTTCCTCAGGAGTGTTTGGTCCGTCACACTGGAATGAACACAACCTGAGGGGGAGACAGATCTTAAGTGAGAAGTTCTGTGCAACAAAAACGTACAGATAATGTACTCAACCCCCTTGTCATCCAATATGTTCATTCTTCAGTCATGATGAAATTATTTTTTTTTTTGAGGGAAACATCCCAGCATTTTTCTCCATATAGTTGTCTACTATGGTGCCCGAGTTTGAACTTCCAAAATGCAGTTTTAAACTATCCCAAATGCGGTTGTAAACTATCCCAGCTGAGCAAGAAGGGTCTTATCTAGTGTAACGATCATTTTTTATATATATATATATATATATTACACACACACACACAAATCGTTACGTTCCACACTGAAACGTAGGAAAATGTCAAATTCGCCTTACTGCGCATACGTAAAGCCTTCAATTATAATACGTTTTCACGCAATTCTGCCGGGATCATTTCCGGAAATATCTCATCGTTCACTGATGCATCTATGTCGCGCTCACTCATATTTTATCTGAAAAGCAGTTGTCGTCATGTTTTGCAGGACAGCAACTGTGAGTAAATGTTTTGCCATCATTTTAGGGAGTACAAGGTAAATCTCTTTACCAGCAGTGTGATGGTGAATAGCACAGGCACAATTACTGCTGTAAACATAGATATCTATTGGTACAATATGCGTCACATGACTAAATATGCGTCATCGTTTTCTGTTTATATAAAGACAAATCCTTAGTTTTATTCCCAAAAAAAAAAATTCTTACGACTGAAGAAAGACATGAACATCTTGGATGACATGGCAGTGAGTACATTATCTGTAAATTTGTTCTGGAAGTGAATTTCTCCTTTAAGACCAGTACCAGAAATTTGGAGGGTTATTTCCCCTAAAATGTGCGGCCTTGTCTGAACTTATCGGAACCTTTTTTTTTTTTTATCTTTGCAGTGAATGGTACGGCTACCACTTTCCAGAACTGATAAAGATAGTGAGCGATAACAGTACATATTGTAAGCTTGCCAAGCTGATTGGGAACAGGAAGGAGCTGTCTGAGGAGAGCCTGGAAGCTATAGAGGAGATCACAATGGACAGTGGCAAAGCTCAGGCCATCCTTGATGCGTCACGCAGCTCTATGGGTAAGATTAGCTCACTGATGTCTTTAAAGCTTAGTGTTTTTGGTCTTGGGTGTTATGATGTTATAATCTGTCAATCCACTGAATCGATGTGACGACAGCATATCCTATTAAACTGAACCAGCACACCTCAAGTCATTATAACTGAACCAGTTTAAGTGCTTCAGTGATTTAAGGAAGTTTATATGTATTTTGCTTTTTAAGGTATGGATATCTCTCCTATTGACTTGATCAACATTGAGAGCTTCTCCAGCCGTGTGGTGTCCCTCACTAACTACAGACAGGAACTGCAAGAATACTTGCGGTCTAAAATGGGCCAGGTGGCGCCAAATCTTGCAGCTCTCATTGGTGATGTGGTACGTGTTTGTCAACACTCTTGCAGTTTTTTTTTTTTTTTTGAAAATTTGTTTATAAGCAAGTATGTTGTACTAAGTTTAACTTGCGGTTTAAATTTAGAAAAATTTGGCTGATGATGGTATTTTGTTACACTGCATTGAAAATTTGAAGGGTACTTGTTTTTTTTTTTTTTTTTTTTTTTTTTTTTTTTTGAGGGTTCTTTCACATTTATAAATATTTAATTGTAGAATAAATTTACTCCATATAATTTAGAGTAAAAATTTTCTTTCTGTTAACTTTTTAATTTGCCTGGAAAAATCCAGACCCTAATCTGTTAAGATTAAGGGTCTGGCTTCGAGCAATGAAAAGTGTCTAACTCGAGGGGGCGGCACAAAGCATGCATTTGAAACTCTCACTGCATGCAGTTGGATAACGCCACGACCAATCACTAAGTTTTCACTAAGCCCCATAGGCTTAGCTACCAGCGGAGCTAACTGATGGATTAAACTCCTGCCGTATCCAGTCGGCAAAACAGCAAAAAAAAGTCCTTCTTACAAAGGAACGATTCGAGCGTGGTTTTCTGTTCCTCTTTTATATGAAAAGCCAAGTCTAACTCGTTCATTGTAGCGGCCAAAGCCGTTTCAAACAACTAGTGTTCATCTGTTTACTAAATGATTGCGGACGTCGGAGCGCTGTCGTCATCAGCTTAGCTCGCCTCTGGCCCGCTTATATCAGATACACCGATTTGATTGGTTCCCAGAACTGCTTACGTAATGCAGTAATGTGGATCATTGCTCGATGCCAGAGTGTCTTGCAGAGACAATTCAAATTGTGCTCTCGCGAGACCTCTGGATTTCCAGGGTACTTTTTAATTGCTTGTTAATGCAAATTCTAAAATTTTTCTTAAAGGGATAGTTCACCCAAAGACTAAAATTTACTCAACCTCATGTCGTTCCAAACCTGTAAGACTTAAGTTCATCAACACAAATTAAGATTTTTGATTAAATCCAAGAGCTGACCCTGCATAGACTGCAACACAACTCTTGTGAACACGTGTCAAAGACTGACATGGAAGATGGCATGACATAACTTGACATGAACATGTCAGTGGCGTTGCTGTTGCAGGGTCAGAAAGCTCTTGGATTTCATCAAAAAATATCTTAATTTGTGTTCCAAAAATGAATGAAGGTACAGCTTTGGAATGACATGAGAATAACTAATAATTTTCCTTTTTTTGGGTGAACTATTCCTTTAAATATTCTGGAAGTATTGTGTATAGATGTATTCTGACCTCTGTTTTCTTTTAATAGGTTGGTGCTCGTCTCATCTCTCATGCTGGCAGTCTGACAAACCTAGCCAAATATCCGGCCTCCACCGTGCAGATTCTGGGAGCAGAAAAGGCCCTGTTCAGGTACTGGGGCTCCCCTTCCCTGCTGGGGTTTCATACAGCTGCGGTGATGGCAGGGCCGGGGCGTAGCAGGAGTGGGTGATTTGGTGTGTCTCTGAACACACTGTAAAGTGATCCCACTCAATCTCACGTACCCCCCAGTCTGAGCAGCTGATAAGGGTTTTGAGAGGTAGATACATTTGAAGATGATGAGACTGGACAACCCAGAATTGTCATTTTTTCCATTGTTAACTAGACCCTAGGTTTCAAGTATAGCAGTAAACTTCTCACCAGAAGTTTAGCAACCAGAAATATTTAGTCAAGCAAAAAGGGAGTTTTTGGTTTTGTCTGAACATTAGAGCATCAAAATCACTGAAAAAGTGACATTTGAAGGGATAGTTCACCCAAAAATGAAAATCGTCAATTACCCTCATAACTCATAAGACCTTCATTCATCCTTCGAACAAACATTAAGATTTTTTTTTAATCCAAGAGCTTTCTGACCCTGTACAGACAGCAATACAAGTTTTTCTTTACACGCAAAATATTCGCGTAGCTTCATAATACGGTTGAACTGCTATTACATGGACTATTTAAGAGTGTACTTACTAGGCCTGTCACGGTTCTTCGATTCAAATAGAGTACTCAGTTTAAAAGAAAAATGTATTAAATCATTGACCATAAGTGCCAAATTCCACAGACATGAATTGATTAAACGCATTATTGGACTGTTTGCAAAAGATGCATGATATATTAAACCTGTTTAAAAATCATAAAGCAATGCTTTTTGTGAATTCACAAACACTACGATTCAATTAAATCAAATTGGATAAAATCAAAATGAGTTTAAATTTGATGTCCACATCTTCAAGAAATGACAGTGGCTGTAGCATTTCTGTCGTAAACAAATGACCAAATATTAAAGATTAAGTGGACATTTGAATTAAATGCTGTTCAGTTAATATTAAACAATGATCACGCAGTTAAGTGTAAAAACGATCGTTGGGCCTTCTGCTCCCTCTGCAGTCATTTGATATGCATAATGAACTTTGGTTGTACTGTTTAATACATTGCAGGGTGTCTGTTATTTTATAAAACCTTTTGATATTTTATTTAAACTATCGCCTCGTTGCTATTATCCATGTATTTTATGTAAGCATGACTATACTGAAGGCTGGACCTTTATGTGGACCTGTCTTATATCTGTCATGCTAAAGAAAAGCTCCTCCGACCATTGACAGGCCCCAATTCAGTGGGTTTGATCACTGAAGTGAGGAGGACATGATTATCTGTCAGAGTGCAGAAACTAATTATCGCCTTGTTGCTATCATGCATGTATTTTAAATAAACTTATATTGTTCGCTTGGGTCTATTTTTATTACGAGCTAAAAAATAATTTAATTCTGATTACTCTATTCTCCTTACTATCTCTCTCTGGGTCTTGAATGTGTTGCGTTGTCTATGGAGGGTCAGAAAGCTCTCGAATTTCAAATATCTTGTTCAGAAGATGAACGAAAGTCTTATGAGTTTGGAACAACATGAAGGTGAGTAATGACAATTTTCATTTTTGGGCGAACTGTCCCTTTAAATAACGCTCTTCTGTTGATGTATTTGAACTTAAAGTGAAAAGCCGTTAAGTGTTTGACAAAATGAGCCAGTTACCCAATTAATAAAACAGTTTTGGTATAAACCCTCACCAAAAAAAGTTTTGTAGATGGATTTTGTTTTTTAAATTAGGGCGCTGAAGACCAGAGGAAACACGCCGAAGTACGGTCTCATTTTCCATTCGACGTTCATCGGGCGTGCAGCTGCCAAAAACAAGGGTCGTATCTCTCGTTACCTGGCCAACAAGTGCACCATAGCATCACGCATCGACTGCTTTTCTGGTGAGTATGCAATCTCTATTTATTTCTTTAGCACCTGGATGCCCAAACTCTGTCTTGCAGAGTTTAGCTCCAACCCCAGTTAGAGACACCAGAACCAACTAATCAAGCTCTTACTAGGTATACTAGAAACTTCCCAGCAGGTGTGTTGAGGCAAGTTGGAGCTAAACTCTGCAGGACACCGGCCCTCCAGGACCGAGTTTGGGTACCCCTGCTTTAGAGTTACGTCTACATGGTTCTTGCTAGGTTTTTATTTTTCGTCAGCAGTAACCCACCTCAGTGGTTGAGATGACAATCCTCAGCAGAACTTTGGATCGAACACTTCAGTAGTTCTCGTTTGTCCTCATCTTGACATCTATCTTCTGTTTGCACAGAGGTTCCCACCAGCGTCTTTGGTGACAAGCTGCGTGACCAGGTTGAAGAACGTCTGGCTTTCTATGAGACCGGGGACGCACCGCGTAAGAACCTGGACGTCATGAAAGAGGCAGTTGCAGAGGTGAGAACTGATCATTAGTTTAGTACAGTAGTGCTGTGAGTGATGATTCTTTTCTCCTGACTCCAACATGGAGGCAAAAACTGATTTAATGAGTCTGACACAGCATTCCTAAGTTCATATTTTACTAAGCTTGCACAAATGCAAATACATGAACATTGTTCATCTTATAGGCTACTGAGGTAGCTGCTGAAATCAAGCGCCAACTTGCAAAGAAGGAAAAGAGGAAACTGCACCGTGAGAAGAAGAGACTAGAAGCTCTTGCTGCAGCAGAAGGAAATGAAGAAGCCAATGGCGAGGTATGTGTGAATAGCACTTTATCTGTGGTGTTTAGCACAAGTAGCATGAGCAGGGGTTGGGAACTTTTTTTTTTTCCTTCAATAACCTTTTTTAACCATTTGTCCATGTACAACTCAAAAATAAACAAGTCACCTTTATTTATATAGCGCTTTTAACAATACAGATTGTGTCAAAGCAACTGCACAGTATTTAAACAGCACAATAGTGTGTAAGTAACGCATTATTGTAAATAAATTTTCAGTTAAAGGCAGTTCATCAATGAATTCAGTGATATCATCATCCAGTTCAGTTCAAATAGTATACGATATCACTGGAAAGTGTCCCCAACTAAGCAAGCCAGAGGCAACAGCGGCAAGGAACAAACTCCACAGGTGACAAAAATGGAGAAAACAAGTATGAAGCATCACATGCTAAATGCATGAATAAAAAAAAGTGCACATTTTTAAATTCTGGTTAATATTTTTTTTTCACAAATACAATCAAAAATAAAAAAATTTAAAATGGCATTTACTTATTTTGGCTTTCACCCACGGGGTACTTTCTTTACACCCGGTCACTTCTGGTCTTTTCACCATCCGATAGATATCCGATCAGAGAAAACGCATGGTGTGAATGCCCTCTGAAATGCTTTAGAGATGAATTTAAATTCGATCGCTCAAAGCACTTCAGGAGGTAGTCTGGGTTGTATTCCAGACGAAACTGCATCTGGTTGGTGAAACCCAGTGTTGCCAGATTGGAAATGTCCAAGTATCGTACCAGAAGCTCAAAATTATCGTATTTGGGAGAAAATTATCGTATTTTAGTCAAACGTTCAAAATACAGCTATTAATCTAGATGTTACAGCTATTTATCCTTTTCAGCACTCATTTTTTATACTTTATTGTTAAACTAACAACCTCAGTTTTGAAACAACTGACCTAAGTACGACAGGAACGTTAACTTGTGCTTGTGAGAGAGAGCCATTCTCCACGATGATTGGTTGAGAAGACGTAAGATTGGATGAAAGGCATGCGTAACGCACGTTCACGTCTCCTCACAATCATGAAGGTAGACGTAGTATCCACACAGCTAGATCTTTGAGAATAGAAGCTCTTATAATTACAACGACCATGGTGTCACAAAATTCTGAAATTATCGTACATTGTGGTATTATTGATCGTACATCGTACAGAGGTCAAAATTATGGTACAAATACGATAATTATCGTACGTCTGGCAACACTGGTGAAACCACATATGCAAATTTTTCTCCTTCCAAAATATTAAAATAACAAACGTGTGAGCATTTTATATATTTATATTTTTTAAACTGGCGTTTGTCATTCTTGAAACGGTATACATGGACGATTGGTCCTCTTAGACAAACAAAACTTTTCTTCGATTGTGAATGGATTATGTAGAGAAAACGAACAAAGTACGCTCATATTACGGCACAGTACAGTTGACCGGATATGACTGAGCTGGCTTGTCTAAACAAGGAAGTATTTCGTGCATATGGTCAATTGATCTGAGCAAACCAGACAGAGCAGAGCACATTGCTTTTAATAAAAGCAAATGTCTGCCCGCTCATTTTGAAACTCGCTGGTCGATGCTCCTCTGAAAGTCTTCAACCACTCACGGTTGTTGCTTGAATCTGCGCGCTCAAGACGTTACGCTTTAACACAACACCGCATACTAATTCATATAAAATATTACGTTGTTCCGCATTGGTCGGAACAAACGTAATATTGTAAATCGACTCTTATCTTTGATTCACTGTACAACAAATGTACGAAGGGAGACCGCTGGTGAGCCACTTCATTTGTCAAAGCCATGTGTGGCTCACGAGCCATAGGTTCCTGTCCACTTAGCATGACTATACTGAAGGCTGGACCTTTATGTGGACCTGTCTTATATCTGTCATGCTAAAGCAAAGCTCCTCCGACCATTGACAGGCCCATATTCAGTGGGTTTGATCACTGAAGTGAGGAGGACATGATTATCTGTCAAGAGTGTTTTTCTTTTTTTTTTTTTTTTTGTTATTTCATACATGGTGTTAATGTTTTCCTCTGCTCTTCAGGAAAACGGACATGCTATAAAGAAAATCAAGAAGAAAAAGCAGAAAGACGAGGATGTCTTGTCAAATGGTGTTGATGAGGCCACAACGCCTTCCAAGAAGAAAAAGAAGAGGAAGATTGACGCCGTGGAGGCGGAGCCTGAGGTGGCAGAGGAGGAGGATGTGACGCAGGTGGTGGAGAAGAAAAAGAAGAAAAAGAAAAAGAAGGCTGAGGATGAATAAACCCATTCATTCTCTGAACTTCAGTATTGTACAGTTTTATTTTGAGTTTCAGTTATAAGTGTTGGACTCATGGTCAAGCATTGACGTTTGTGAGCAGAGCGCAAGAAAAGCGATGAGTTGAGAACCATCACATGTTTTTCTTTCATACAGTCTTGGTTTATTTCCTGTCATTCTCAAAGCACCTTCATTTATGTGCCTTGCTCTAATAAAGTGACGGTTCTTTGGCATCAATGTAAAGACTGAAGCTTGGCATCTACATTTACTTTAATGCTTCTTTGAAATGGTTTCACTTAACGAGTGCTAGTTTGGTTATTCATGGTAATGTCTGAGCTGGTTGTAATTATGCATATTTTTATACTTATAAATACTGAGATTAAACTCTTGCCATGATGAAAAATGTGAATTGATATGCATGTGGTGTCTGCTTCAAGCCGTTTTCCAAGTAATTCAGCTATTATGATTCATATTAGACGATGCATAAATGATTGGCCTTTCAATAAATTAGTATTCAGTTCTACATAATCTGTGTTCATGTCATGTTAATTTCTACTAAGAGTTTATGCATAATTAGTTTTTTCTTCTTAGTTGGACCATATCCAACTTTGTAGTTGATGTGTAATTTAAGGGAAATTAAACCATTTTGCATTAAGGCTATCACACATGTATAGGTAATTTATTTAAATTGCTGCCTTTTTAACACTAAAGTTGTCCATTACTGCAGGGGCTAACCTGATATAAGGAACAATACTTTAACAGCAGATATTTGTGATACTTAAGTTACAAAAGACAATGGTTTTCACCATTTACTATTTCTGTGTACTGAATAGGCAAAGAAATTTATAGCTCTATTAAATGTACACTTTTGTTCAAAACTTTGGGATCAGTAAGATTTTATGTTTCTTAAATGTATTATACTCATCAAGGCTGTATTTATTAGATAAAAAAAAAAAACGGGGAAAATTGTGTAATTATTGCAATTTAAAATAAGTTTTCTATTTTAATATACTTTAAAATGTAATTTATTCCTGTAAAGCAAAGCTGAATTTTCAGCATCACGTGATCTTTTTAGAAATTGAGTATTTTTTTTGGGACCTGTGATACTTTTTTTCAGGATTCTTTGTTAAAAAGTTAAAAAGGACAGTATTTATTCAAAATAGAAATGTTACAATAAACATTACTATTCAAAAGTTTGGGATCAGTAAATGTGTTTTTTTTAAAGAAATTAATTCAGCAAGAATTTGTTAAATAGATAAAGATTTCTATTTTGAATAAATGCTGTTCTTTTTGAGAAGATGAACAAAAGTCTTATGTAAAGTGTAAAAAAAAAAAGTGTTGTAGATGGATTTTGTTCTCTGATTTAGGGCGCTGAGGACCAGAGGAAACATGTATTTTTAAGTAAACATAATTGCTATTCAACTATATATTTCAACAAGACCAGATGAAACTTCTAACTTATCAAAGCTAACAGAGTGTGTTAAAAAAGTAAAAGACTGAATGACCAATAATTTTCTACTATTAAATTCAGGTAACACTGAGATATTACTTATTGGACCAAAAAACAGTACACAATGGCCTGGTTTCACAGACAGAGTTTAGACTAAGCCAGGATTAAAGATAAAGATAAATCTGTGCAAGTTTGTTTCAGTTGAAACAGCTCAGACTTAAATTTTAGTCTGGGACTAGGCTTAAGCCTTGTCTGTGAAACTGGGGGAGAATCTCTTAAATTGCAATTTGCAACTAGACGGATGTACTGTTAGTTCCTCTACAGTCAAACATCTGGGTGTTATATTAAACAGAAACCCGTTTTTGAAAATCATATTTCTCATGTTACAAAAACAGCATTCTTCCATCTTAGAAACATTGCCAAGCTACAGAATATGTTACCTGTTTCTGATGCAGAAAAATTACTTCATGCATTCATGACGTCTAGACTGGACTATTGTAATGCACTACTAGGTGGTTGTCCTGCAACTTCAATAAACAAGCTACAGGTAGTCCAAAATGCTGCTGCTAGAGTCCTTACCAGATCAAGAAAATAACTTATTACCTCAATCTTACAGTCTCTACACTGGCTACCTATTAGGTTCCATATCAGATACAAAATATTACTTCTTACCTACAAGGCCCTTAATGGTTTAGCTCCTGCATACCTAACTAGTCTCCTACCACGCTACAATCCAATCGCAAAACTCTGGATGTTTGGTAGTACCTAGTATAGCAAAGTCCACTAAAGGAGGGAGAGCTTTTTTCTTTCATATTTGGCTACCAAACTCTGGAATAGCCTCCCTGATAACAGGGGTTCAGACACACTGTCTATGTTTAAATCTAGATTAAATACTCATCTCTTTAGCCAAGCATTCATATAATGCATCTCATAACCTTGTACTTAAGTTACATCTGATCAAATACACATCAACATTCTTCAGTTTGGGTTAGACACATAATTTTTGTTTGGTTTGAACAGCAGCTACGGTAATTATTTGTTTCTCTTTTTCTGCCTATGAATTACATAAACTTCATTCTGGATTCAGAATACCTGAGAAGAGATGATGAATCCCTGAAACAACTTACAGCACTACGAAATTTTGCTACAAGTTTGATTGCAACACATAATCATTACTGTTAATAGTGTTCATTGGCTGTTTGATCACATCATTACTGATTCTACCATACATCTATGCCATATGTACATCAACTTGACATACAGTAGTCACCACTAGTAAGCTACTAAATATATTGTAGAAACCTACATTTTTAGCACAGCTGCTTTGCAACGATTTGTATCGCGAAAAGCGCTATACAAATAAACTCGAATTGAATTGAATTCATTTAGAATAAGACACTGAATCATTCGTGGAACTGATTCGATTCATTTTGAACGAAGCAAGTGACTCTTATGAATGAGTCATTGAATCACTGGCTGACTTGTTCAAAATCTCCATTCGTTCAGACCTATTCACACACGACTGTGTTTTAACTATTTTCATTGACGAAACCGAGCAAAAACAGTCAATGTTGTGTTACTTGCTGTGATATTAACTTATACGGTTATATTTTATATAACCGTTCAATAAACTTCCTATCGTGTTGATATACGAGAAAACCATTCTTGTTCGTGTAATAGTTCTTAACTATATTATGCTGCTATAAATACAAAACAAATACAAATTTTCGACCATCGCGAGTCACGACGCTGTTTTTCACCAACGCCTGACTAGCTTGCTTTATGGTAAGATTAACGGAAGGCTGCTTAAATGAGGCTGGTTGTGTTTTACAGAAGTGAGAAACAACGTCGAAATTAGAAACACTATTACCTGCTGACTGTCAACAATGAAGGTAAGTCGAAGATAATGATGCTGTTACCAGTGTTGCCAGATCGGGTTGACGATTTCCAGCCCAAAAGCTCACCAAAACCCGCCCACTTCAACAAAAACTGAGAATTTTATTGCCATGTCAAGGTTGATAAGGACCATTTTTTCTCTTTGAAAAAAGAATGACAAAATAAAATAAAGATAAATCAATTTCACAGGAATATGGATCAAAACAGTCCGAAAATATGCGTAAAATGTCCAAAAATCTTTTCAAAGTGGAAATTAACCGATGACTTTAACCCTTGGAAAAACACATGCATCATTTTCAATGTCCACAGTAAAAATATGCTAATTTCTGTGCAAAAAGTGCACAATAAAGTGATGAGAAACAAATTTAATGTAGCTGGCATTTACATTCATGCACACACCCACGTTTTCTTATTTCAGTTACAATTATATTTAGAAGTCTTCTATTCATCTCTCACCACGTGTAATTCACGTTGTGAGATTTGAGTCACTTAGACTTTTATCGTGTAACTTATATTTAGGCCACTTTGCCATCGCAATTACTTAAAATGAATAAATGAATAAGCTGAATATTCAAAATCTTGCCCGTTATCTCACATCTCACTAACGTTAAAGACATAAATTGATTGACAGGTCTCTGTTAAACTAAACCAGTAAGGGTTGCATTAAGCAAAAATGAGTTGATGACTGCACTACACATTATATTACTGTGATACTTTGAGCTCGAAGGTATTAAAATAACAATGACTAATGATAAAAGCGAAGAAAAAAGCAGCTGATTGGGCGGCTTTTATTTTTTTAAAGCAGCCCAAATTTTGTCTACCCGCCCAATGCGTTATTCTCCGGTCCAAGCCGATCAAAAGAAGCCCAATTGGGCGGAAACCATGGCTGGACTGGCCATCGGGCATACCGGGCATTTTCCCGGTGGGCCGATGGTGATTTTGTGGGCCGATGTTTTTTTTTTTTTTTTTTTTTTTTTAACGGTATAAACCAGGGCTATTCAATTGGCGGCCCGCCAATCATCTTCGTCCGGCCCGAGGGAGAAGAACGCGCAGGTGGCTTGAATTGTTTTTGCATTAATTAGTTTGTCCACTAGGCGGCAACACTGGCCCGGGCCAGCCAAAAAAGAAAAGCAAGAGAGCTAAAAACATCAACAATCTACCGGAGACCGCAACATCAATAGACGGGAGATTTGACAAGCGCTTGTAAGGCTCCAGACTGTGACCAAATGGTCGCATTTTTTCTGCCGGTGCGACTAAATTTTGTGAGCGGTTGCACTGGCGCGGCCACTGAGTTACTCAACTCATAAGCGCTGTTATTTCTATTTCATATGAGAAAAATAAAACGGCAAACAAAACGAAAGAGAAACCAAACGTTTATCAGCTCGGAGCGCAATGCAAACACACTTGTCCGAGCTCAGAACAGCCATTACTCGGGAACCAAAGTTAATTTCGTGACACTATTACTGCACAGTGCTTCGAGATCCAGTGAGAAGTGTTTAAATTCGCACAGAATGAATTAAGGTTGCTGCGAGATCCAGTGAGAATCATTCAGCTCAATTCTGCTCAGAATTCTGTTATAAACCGCGCTGAGATAGGCTATGTCAGACGCCAACGCCAACTTAATACAGTATTCATTTCAGGGTTTGTACAACCTTTTGAGAGAGAAATTCAAGCACTTTTCAATGATATTCAAGCATTTTGCACAAACATTTCTAGCACTTCAAAGCTCTTATAATCCAATTTGAATGTTATTTTGATGGCCAAAATATACTTTGTGGTAAACAAAGACTTGTGTAAAATTAAAAATACATCAAATCACAATTATAATCAGTGTATGGCAATCATAATTTATATAGTTTATGCATATACAATTTGTAGTTTATGTGAAGATTGTTTTAAAATCACCTAAATTAAAAGTTGTTATATATTTCAGAGCCTATTAAAATGGTGAAAATATTGGCTTTCAATACTACTGTAATGTTGAATTGACATAATATGTAAAACTGAGAAAATTAATTTAATAGAGACACTAGTAGCAGTATTGATATCAATATTTTATTAATAGGTTACTTGGTAAAAAAAAAAGGTGCCATTAAACATATTTAAAATATACTTTGTTGTTTCTACCTTAATTTGGAGGTTCAGTGTGAAATTATGACAATATGTATATGTAAATATGCGATTAATCATGATTAATTACGGAAAAATGTGTGATTTTTTTTTTTTCAAAAAATTTTTTAATTGATTGACAGACAGCACTAATGTTAACCTTTTATAGATGTTGGTGTTGGTAATATTAGTTCATTTTAGTGAATATGCATTTCAATTTAATTTTATAGGCTCCCCCAGAAAGAGATAGGGACGGCCCCCACGCCCTTGGCCCCCTTCAAATTTTCAGTTCGATAATCCGGCCGTCAAATGAATCTAATTGAATAGCCCTGGTATAAAATATTAAAAGGTGGTGGATTGGCCAATTGGTCATGATCGACTCTGGGCTGGACCAATTACAGCCGAGGAGGTCGGATGACCCCGCCCCCTTGCTTGGGCAACAATACCTAGTGGGCCGGTCTCTAGTCAAAATGCCCGGGCCGATTTTTTGTCCCAGTCCAGCCCTGGCGGAAACCCGCCCAATCTGGCAACACTGGCTGTTACGTCCTTCGAGCCCTCGATTTTTGCTTCAGGGTTGCCAAGTTTTCACAACAAAACCCGCCCAATTGCTACTCAAAACTAGACCAATCGCGTTTCGAGGCGGGTTCCCAGTTAAAAATCGCGTTCTGCTGGGTAAAACACGCTTTGGCGGGGTTCCTTGGTAAAATCGCATTACATGGGATAAATATCGAGAGGGTGCTCGCTGCAGAGCCATATGGGAGGAGCTGGAGCTCCAGCTCCCCCTCGCTGGAGGTAATGGGTGGAGATAGACACCTAACCACACCCTAACCCTACCCCATCCCTAACTCCACCCATTTGTTCACTCAGAGGTGGAGCTGGACATCAAGAGAAGCGGAGCTGGAGGCCATTTGGCTCTGCAGTGAGCAGTAACGTTACTTGTAAATATCACGTTTTTGGGGTCTGCTTCAACCCGCAGCAACAGTGTTAAAGTAGCCCATTCGCCGGGAATTTCGCAGACTTGGCAACACTGCTTGTGATTGACAAGCGACGTCGATGAAGGGGCGGAGCTCTTTTGCTCACGCAGAATTGAAGGCAGTTATCGAACATTTAATTAGGATTTAATGCCATGGGCATTACTTTTCAATGTCACATGATCCTTCAGATATAATTTTATTATGCTGATTTGGGGAAAACATTTATCAATGTTGAAAACTTATTTTTGTTCAGACCCTGATAGATTCTTTGACAAATAGAAAGTTCTAAAGAACAGTGAATAATCAGACTGAAACCAAGTAAACTGGACAGTTTTATTTTGACAACAAGGGTAAAACCAATGTTAAAATGAAATCTGATCTAAAATGCTACCATTTAGCCAATTTTGGTGGTTTGGGCGGGGGGAGAGGGACGGGGGTCACAAATGAAGGGCAGAGGGAACAAAATTAAGCACGGAAATTAAATCCCCCTCGATAGAAAAAAAGTTCACAGGTGAAGGGGGTGGGAGAGGAGCAAAAATACAAAAGTTAAAAAAAGGATTCACCATCAAGTGATCAAGCTTAGCAGTAATGTACATACATTATCGGGGTTATGTATACAAATAAAAACTCCCATGTTTGAATCATGATGCCTGCTCTTCTTCAAGTATATTCACCCTTCTGTTATGCTCTCATCAACTTCTCTGTCATCATATCCTCTTAGCCAGTTAAGCAATGAAATAAAATAAAAAAATAACCATCCTTCAAAAAAACAAAATGCAGAAAAACCACATTTCATATCCTACCAATACATATATACTGTATAAATACATACATAAATATACTTTACAAACAACAGCCAAAACTTTGAAAAGGGGAGATGAGAACGTGGGAGGAGGATGAGGATGATGGTAGTGTGTACAGGCATCCCTCTGCTCTGATCGCCGTGTCGTCGGGTGCGGGATGGCACCTGCGCTGTCGACTGCGCTCAGTTGCCCCAGTAAGGGGAGCTGCCATAGTTGGACTTGTTGACCTGGGTCTTCTGCTGCATGGTGCTTGGCTGGCTTCTCTGGCTTGGCCCACCCTACGTGAACAAAACACACCAGACAACTCAGCTTCCAAGGGTGAAATCTTGCCATTTTGACTGAAATTACATTAAAAGTAAAAGTTTTACATCTTAAAGGAACCCCGGGTATTAAGAACTGTATGGCTTAATGTAACTCAAATCATGTTTCTAACCGAAATATGTAACGTTTAAAGTTATTTAAAGAAATCCATCATTTTATACATATTTTGGACTATAAGGGGCGCCATTATTTCAATGACATGAAATGGTTAAACTGGATAAAGCTACTGGCACCTGTTGTTATTTTTAACTCAAAAAAGTAAAAAACTGATACGATGCCATATTGTGTGACTTTTGGTTGTAATTTTTACTCGAAGGGCAACAAAAGGAGCGATGCAAGTCTTGCACTGCTTTCCTAGTGATAAGAACAGGAAAAAAGAATGGGAAGATGCCAGTAGATCCAGCATCTTTGTTCTCTCCACTTCAGCACTGATGCCTTTCAGGCTTTAAGTAGACCACGGCTACTGAAAGAGCTTTCAATGGCAGAGACAAGAAAAGCTAAATCCCATCCTGACAGGATATAAAAATGTTGACGTTTTTATGGGGCATTTAGACTCCTTGCGGGTAAAATCGATGGTACGGCATTTGGTTTAAGCCTATGCTTATATCCATCACCACTTGTAAATTGTGGTAAAAATAGCACCAGTAGATCATTGTGTACAACCATCTCATGTCATTGCAATAATGGCGTCCCCCCTATAGTCCAAAACTATGTGGATATTTAAATATATATTCTACTATATATTTCAGTAAGAGACATTATTTAAATTGTATTGAGCCATATAAGCCTTAAAGGGTTACTCCACCCCAAAATGAAAATTTGTTGATCGTGTTGATTACATTGCCTTCTATGGAAGGGTCAACAAAAATATCTTAATTTGTGTTCCGAAGACAAACAAAGCTTTTATGGGTTTGGAACGACATGGGGGTAAGTAATTAATGACAAAATTTTAATTTTAAGGTGGAGTAAGCCTTCAATAGACGGGGACTGACCTGTCCATCCTGGGTGAGGTGATGATGGAGCAGCTGTGAATGGGGCTGCTGGTGGGCCGGCAGAATGTGAAGGAATGGAGCAGGAGCATAACCAGGTGCAGCACCAGGGGTCAAAGGTCCTGTGCCGCCCAGAGCCGAGGGGAGGTTGAAAGGAGGAGGTGTGCCAGCATGGAAACCCTGCTTATCGAACGGCTGCAGAAAAATGCAATACATACATCATGACATCAATTAAAATGATTCAATGTGTAAAAAGTAACAATATATTATGCAATATGTGTGCATACACAACCAGTCAAAAGTTTTCGAACAGAAAGATTATTCATGTTTTTTAAAGGCGTCTCTTCTGCTCACCAAGCCTGCATTTATTTGATCCAAAGAACAGCAAAAACAGTACAATTTTGAAGTACTTTTACTATTAAAAATAATTGTTTTCTGAATATATCTTAAAATGCAATTTATTCCTAATTTCTATCATTTCTTTATATTGATCTCAAGCTTATGAATGGTATCGTGTATAATATTACAAAAACTAATGTTATTTCAGATAAATGCTGATCTTTGGATCCTTCTATTCATCAAAAAATCCTGAATAAATATGCCAAACGGTTTTAAATATTAATGATGATGATAATAATAAATGTAGAATGATTTCTGGAGGATCATGTGACACTGAAGACTGGAGTAATGATGCTGAAAATTTAGCTTTGATCACAGGAATACATTACTTTTTAAAATATATTCAAATAGAAAGCAGTTATTTTAAAAAGTAAAAATATTTCACAATATTACTGCTTTTGCTGTATTTTGGATTAAATAAATGCAGGCTTGGTGAGCAGAAGAGACTTGGTTTAAAAAAAAACTAAATCTTACTGTTCAAAAACTTTTGACTAGTAGTCAGTGTTGGGCACATACCTTTAAAAAAGTAATTAGTTATAGTTACTAGTTACTTCTCACAAATAGTAACTGAGTTAGTAACTGAGTTACATCATTATAAAAGTAACTAATTACCAGTCAAAGTAATTATTGCGTTACTTAAAAAATCTAATTAGTATAACTGTAAAATAAATATAAAACATTGTACACTAATCTACACTAGTTTAATGTTGTTGTGGGACAACGTGAAAGACAACTATCAGATTCAACATATTATTATAAATATTATCATTACTATAGTGGAACAATAAAGCACAAATAAAGATGGTTTAGAACTTTAAATATCGTTATCACCTGCGTTCTAAGCCACTAATTTTGTGGAGGCATGTGACGATGTGAGGTGCTTCATTTTAGAATTACTTGTCAGACGCAGAGAGACTCTTTTTTTCCTGCATAAGTTGCACGTTACATAAATATTTTTGCCTTTCACCTCAGCGAGGGAAAAGTATGCTTATACTTCCAGTTTTCAAAAGCTACCTTTGAACTTGTTGGACTTGCCATCGTTGTGACTCCTGGATGTCGGTGTGTGCGACTAAACGTGCGCGTGCTTGTGTGTGAACACCCGCACTACTCTGCCTCTGATTGGCAAACAATGGAAATTTACTCAATGTAAGCCAATCATCGCGTTCTCAGTTACACCACGTTTACAGCCACACCAATCATCATCACTGGTTATGTGTCCCGCCTCAGCCCCGAACATACACAAACACCTCAGAGAAAGAGAGGTCCTATGGCTGAGAAAGACGCTACTCGCATGAAAACCGCTTCAGTGTTCTCAGTTATAGTAACGCGCATTTTATTGTCAGTAACGGTAACGGCGTTGTAACGGGAGAAAGAGTAATTCGTTTGATTACTCGTTACTGAAAAAAGTATCGCCGTTAGTAACGCCGTTTATTTATAGCGCCGTTATTCCCATCACTGCTAGTAGTGTATATAAATATAAAATACAAGTGTCTGTGTGAAATAAAAAAATATATACAAGTACCTGTGTTTTATTGTAAACAGTTCCACTGATGTCTGGCACCCCAGAATTGCTAGATGTCACAGAGACACCTGGGATACAAAGTGATGGATTATTTATTTTAATTTGGTAGACAGGATACATTTACACATAAGAATAAAAAGCAAAATGTGACCCTGGACCACAAAACCAGTCTTAAGTAGCACAGCTATATTTGTAGCAATAGCCAAAAATACATTGTATGGGTCAAAATGATCAATTTTTCTTTTATTCCAAAAATCATTATGATATTAAAGTGCCCCTATTATGCCATTTTAAAGGTAGCTAATATTGTTGTATTAGTCTCTTAAAACAGGTTTACATGTATGCAAGTTCAAAAAACACTTTAGTTTTCTCCAAAAATAGATTTAATTTTACCCCTTTTCTAAATGATTCGTAAACGACTCGTGTGAAGCAGTTCGAAGAATCAGTCTCTCTAAACCCCTCCTTTCCGTGAGCCCTCACTGCTGTGATTGGTCAGATGGCGCAGTCCTTTTAGATTGGTCTACCGCTTCAGCGCAAAAAACGCAACGCCCATTGCCATAACTGAATGACAGCTGTGGAGACCTGTCAATGCATAGAAAAGATAGCCTCGATTTTACCCTATCAATTCGAGCCGGAGTCTGACGATGAAACGGTTGAAGTGGCACATCGACAAGAAACTGTTTTGCAAGCACGACCGGAGCAGGACGTTTCTCAGTGGGTGTCATATGTTAACTGTGGAAAGTGCTTGCAATTTGCTTTTGTAAGCAAACCGGGCACACCTCTACGCTGTGAACTTCAACATTGTATAATGCATAACACTGCGTTAAGCCATCGTTTATCATTATCATTACTTAAACTAATAAGGCAGACAGACAGTCAAACTGCATCAATCACAATTTTTAGACTACATTGCACTCACAGCTGAACAACAGAACTACATAAACGCAAGTTAGCCGGTTACCAAGACATGTGCGGGGTTGTTACACACCATAACGTACACAAAGACGTATTTTGAACGATCGCTAGAAAATACAATCATCAATTATTAATCATACTTACAGGTAGAAGTTCAGAGGAGCAAGCCGGTCCAAATAAACTGGGCACTGATCCATTTTTTTTAAAAACCATGCCTGCGTTGGTTTAAAAAAAACAAAAAACAAAGCAGTGAATCCTGCGTTGTAACGTTACTCCCCAAGATTGGAAAAGCAGTCATCAGTAAAATGACGCGAACACAACACAAGATTGGAATTGTACTGCTGAGGTGTTGTTGTTGAAAAAATGAATGTTAACCACTCATTCTTTGTAGATTCATCTTTCGGAAGGACATATAAAACAAATTTAATCTCACAGCGCAGGATACAGCGTCTTCTTGACATGATGTAATCCACGTGAAAATTGTACTGTTTGTGGGCGGGCAAGTTGTTCGTGACATAGAACGTGGGCGGACATTACGCAAATGTGTTAGCTCGTGACGTGTGGCCGTAACAGAAAAAGATTCGAATTGCTGACGACTCGTTTAGGCGAATGTGAGCCGACTCTTTTTTTGATAGACAAAAACTTTATTTATCGTGCACTGTCGGCGTCACAACTTTGCAGATAGTTTATGTTCACATACAGCTACATGACACACTACATGAAATATCATATTTGAAAAGGCATAATAGGGGCACTTTAATTAAAGATCATGTTCCATGAAGATATTTTGTAAATTTCCTACCATAAATATATCAAAACGTAATTTTCGATTGGTAATAGCATTGCTAAGAACTTCATTTGGACAACTTTAAAGGTTGTATCAGCGATTTCAAGCCTGAAACATATAGTGTCACATTCAGCTGACCTTTCTTCACGATCCGCTCGCTGCCTGCCCCATAAATTGGCTGTAAAAAAAAACAAACAAAAAACGCGTCTCTGTGGTCAGCCTAGGGTCCGATTGTTTTTTTTTGGCATATCTCGGACCCTAGGCTGACCACAGAGACGCGGTTTTTTCACAGCCGATTTATGGGGCAGGCAGCGAGCGGATCGTGAAGAAAGGTCAGCTGAATGTGCACTTTATGTTTCAGATTTGAAATCGCTGATACAGCCTTTAAATGCAATTTTCTCAATATTCATATTTTTTGCTCCCTCAGATTCTAGAAGCTTATTTATTCAGCTTTCAGATGATGTATAAATCTCAATTAAAAAAAAAATTACCCTTATGACTGGTTTTGTGGTCCAGGGTCACAAATGTAAAGTCCAAGTATGTACCTTTCCCTGGGCCAGAGGCAGCAGATTTGGCCTGTGTTTGAGAAGAGTTACTGTAACCTTTATTGTACTCATTTCCTGCTGGGCCTTGCGTCAGGTCATCGTACCCTTGAAATATACAAAAAACAATACTTTAATACTCAAGAGCACAAAGTAGGCATGAGAATTTGTGTTTATGTTTAAATACAAACCTGAGCTAAAGGCGTGTTGGCCGTAGCCACTGGGCTGCTGGAATGGCGTTGTTGGGTTGCTTAGTCCCATGCCGTGCTGCTTGGCCGAAGCAGGGGGCACGAACATGGTAGGGCCATACTGGAACGCGCTGGGCACGCCAGGCACACCGGGGTAGTAGGGAAGGCCTGTGTAGCTGTATCCAGGGGGCAGGGCTGGGTTTAGGAAGGGTTGTTGTGTGTTGTGATGGCCCTGTGGCTGGGGCTGGTTCTGGGCTTGGCTCTGAGCCTGCGGAGGCTGTCCTGTCTGTGGGGCGTGAGCAGCAGACAGGCTGGTAGAGGGCGCTGGTGAGGTGGATTCACCTCTGCCAAACTTTGTGACATCACCTAAATGGAGAAAAATACACTAGTTTTAATTTATCCTTTTGTCTAGACTGGTGTTCATCATTATGAATCAATGATTACAGACCAATAAAAGCAAATGTAGTACCTGAGTAAGGGTTGCTGGCAAGGCTCCCATCTCTGCCAGACAGTGTAGCAGTCGGCCCTGGGAATGTGATTCCATAGTAATCCTACAGGGATCAGAAAAAGAGTGCAGAGTGATCATTTGGCCAGACTAGGGCTGTCAACCAACCGACTGCCATACGAATGATTAAGCGTAACGATTCAGTTTTCTTTCTGTTATGTACAGTAAATGTAGGATGTTTTTTTGTCACTTCATGTACATTTTACCATTTCTTGTAAAAAATAAATAAATAAAATTATATAAAATTCTTTTTAAAATAAAAACAAATCATTACTGATGCTTTTGGTTATTAAAATATAATTAAAACCTTAAAAAAAATGTAATCCAAAAAAAAAAAAAACACACTGGAAAACACATAATTTGGTAAAAATAAAACCGATTTTGTTTCCATATTTACCAGAAAATCATTTACCAGATGCAAAATGCAAATACACAGTATTTCAGTGTTTAAAAAATAAAACAGAATTGATAGAGCATCAAAAATTTAATTTGTCAAATTTTCAATAAATTCCTGTTAAATTGTGTACATTTCATGATTTCAAATAATTAGATATGCTTTTTTAATATTTCTTAATTTAACCATTAAAAAAATTAAAACCTAAAAAAAAAATTTAATAGAGCCCTATAAATATACCATGCATACACAGCAATTTATTGACACTGAATTTGATATCTATATGCGTTTTACTTTCAGGTCATGCGCACAAATAAAACAAAATAGATTTTAAAAAATATTTCTTTTTTTTGCCCATTTTGATTGTAATTGTAAAAGTCCAGTTTCATTAATGCTGTAATATTGTAGTAATATAATTATATTTATATTATATAATTATAGTTATATTATTAAAAAATAATTATTAGATTATAATCACATTGTACAAATTATAATAACAATATATATTTAATCAATATATAAAATTAATAAATAAAGCCATAATAATAACAACAATAATAAAATAATTTTTGCAACCAAAAGATTTTTTTTACTTACTAACCTGGATTTTATTAATTTTATAATCACATGAAGGAAGAGCTTTTTCTGCAGTTTTATATTTGCTTATATTCACCATTTTATTTTATTGGCAATTTTAAATTGACTGGAATCTACTGTACACAATGATCATGTTATCTCGATTATGTAATATTAACTACAAGCCTGTGTCAGACTGATTAGTCTTTGGCCTTTTTAGCAGTTTTGTTTATATGTCTCATATCATAGAACTACATCTGCCATTCTGCTCTCAAGACGTCTAATGCCAGTCAACTTATAGTCAAGAAAATATAAGCAGGCAAGTTTGAAAAGAAAACATGAAGCTCAGTAGCAGCTCTAAAGGGAATTTGAAGGGCTCAGACTCACCATTGGTAGTCTGGACTGGAGCATGTGGAGGTCTTCATAACCATAAATCTGCTGTATGACACAAACAAGAACTTTCAGCACTTTATAGACTATAAATG
>NC_133379.1:32379805-32469122 GCF_049309525.1 Garra rufa
CTGATGTGTGCTTTCTCTCACCGCTGGAGGAAGACAGTAGCGGGGCAGTCCTGACACCGGAAGGTGCGCTACCGTTGGCGCCATGACCCAAAACTCCAGACCCGTGCAGACTGTTGTTGCCACTTACTGAGCTACTAACACTACTGCTGGCCAGAGCAGAAACAGGTGGTGACGAAAACGCCATTGATGAGGGGGCGAGAGAGTTCACGCTGTCCACACTTGTATACTGAGGACAAACATAAACAGAGGTTGTGAAAAGACAGTGTGCTTGTGTTTGTGTTTGTGTGTGCATTCTACAAAACTCACTGCAAGTGAAGATGTGGTGCAAAGTGCCGACACAGCAGAATGGCCACTGCTCACATGACTAGAGGAAAAACAGGCAGAGTCATATGTGGCCCACATAAAAGTTTTGAGGAATAGAATTGTGTAATGCAAAGAAAAGCCACAAATAAACATCTTGGTCACCTGCTGAGGGGAGGTAAGCTGGCAGAGGACAGCTCAGATGCCAGACTGGGCAGAGCAGAGCTGTGCGGTGTAACAGAAGGGGGCAATAGTGAGGATGGAGCAGATGGGGCAACACTTGTGCTGCTGACCAGAGAGGGAGACTCTTGTTTTGGAGTGGAGGAACTCGATGTGGCTGATGGAGAAGGGATAAATATCATATATTACCAAAATAAAGCAGTTAAAGAGTGCAAGTCAAATCTTGAATGCATATGACACAGAAAGAATGGTAAAACTGAGGAGTTTGACTTACTGTCTAAAGCAGCAGAGGTCCTCACACCATTGAAACCGTTCTGTCAGAGATGCAAACAAAGTGTATTGAATCAATATAGGCAGCATAACCTCCTTGATGTATAACGGTACTGTGTACTAAAGAAATAATCAACCCATGGAGCAACTTAAGAGCACCTACAAAACTGCTCAAAATTTGTTTTAGAAAAAAAACTTAGCTCACAAAGGCTACTTGGACAAAAAAAAAAATACAGCAATAAGATTAATACTGTGAAATTGTTATTACAATTTTGAACTGATTTTTGTTTTAATACATTTTCAAATGTAATTTATTTCTGGAATTTCTCAGAATTGTGAGAATTCTGCCTGATTTAAACTCGCATAAAATCAGAATTGCACAATATAAATGTGCAAATCTGGCTTTTTCTCAGAATCACGCAGTATAAACTCACAAATCTGACTTTTTTCTCAGAATTGTAAGATAAAAACTCGCAATTCTGAGAAATTAAGTTAGAACTACCAAATATAAGCTCACAATTAGTTTGTCATAATTGTGAGAAATTAAGTCATAATTGTGAGATATAAACTTGCAAATCTGACTCTTCTCAGAATTGTGTGATATAAACTCACAAATCTGAGAAATAAAGTTGCAATTCTAAGAAAAAGAGAGAAAAATAATTTTTCTCAGATTGCGAGTTTATATCTCAACATTGTGACATTTTTTCTGAGAACTGAAAGTTTATTTCTCAAAATTGCATTTACGCATTTATTCTGACTATAACACACAATTGCAAATTATCAAGTCAGAATTGCAAGATATAACTGGCAAATCTGACTTTTTCTCTAAACTGTGAGACATCAGTTCTGAGAAACATAATGTTTCCCAATTCTAAGAATTGTGGGAAAAAACATCAGAATTGTGAGATATAAACTCGCATTTGCAATAAAAAAGGTAAAACGTGCGAGTTAATATCTTGCAATTCTGACTTTATAACTCATAATTGTGAAAAAGTCGCAATAACTCTTTATTTTTTATTCAGTGGCGGAAACGGACTTCCATAGAAAACAGTAGCACTGCTTAATTTTTTGCTTAATATTTTTGTAGAAAATGTGAATTTATTTGAAACTGAAATCTTTTGTAACATTATGAATGTCTTTACTGTCATTTTTGAACAATTTAATAAACCCCAAACCTTTCCACAGTAGTGGAAGTTATGAAAAGTTTCATTTTTGTTTTATGTTAAACTGAGAATTCAACTTTACATTTTCACAGCTCTGTAGCTGTAAAACATCTAAAACTATGGTTTGTCTTTCAGTACTCACCGTTACAGGTCCAGAAGGCTCCTTGCTCTGAGAAAAGGTCAGTCTTGAGTGAGGAGCCACACCGCAGTCGAAGCTGTTACCCGCCGATGATGCAGCGGAGGAGGAAGAGGAGGATGAAGAGGATGAGGGGGCTGCGGCCGAGCTGGGGGTGGTGTGGGAGGGGGCGAGGCTGGGGAGAGGTACCGAGGGAGAAGGGTAGATGCTGTCAGAAGAGGCCAGAGGCAGCAGCAAAGGAACCGGACTGGTCAGAGATTCACTGCAGGGGAGATCACGGGAAACGTATTAGCATGCAGAATGGAGAGTTTTAGACAGACATGCGTTGAGAGATTTAGGAAAATCAGCAATACATGAAGTCCACTGCTCAAAGGAAAAGAAAAAGCACTTAAATACAATTTAGACATTAGCATTGTCCTCAGTAATTCCATTTCTAACACTGACTGACCTGATTGGTTTAGAGTAAAGGCTGCTCTGTGACTGAGGAACCACTGCAGCCTCTCTTATGGGTTCAGTGTTGCAGTTCTCTGACTGGCCAAAGTCCGGCAGGGCAGATTCTGAACCAAAGTCCAGGGCACCAAACTGCACATTTAGACCAGATACATCTGCTGAGCCGGGCATCTCTACAGCAGACGCAGGAATCTGCATGTGTACAAATATATGCATATTACAACAGGCAACATATACAGACAGTTTTGGGTCTGGTTTTTTTTTTTATTATAAGATGATTTAAAGATTTTGTGATAAAACTTTGAATTAATATTAAAGGGACAGTTCACCCCCAAAAAAATTTATGTTTATCTGCTTACCCCAAGGGCATCCAAGATGTAGGTGACTTTTTTTCTTCAGTAGTACACAAACAAAGATTTTAACTTAAACCGTTGCAGTCTGTCCATCATATAATGGCAGTCAATAGGATACACAGCTTTGAGAGTAAAAAAAAAAAAACATACGCAGACAAAACCAAACCCTGCGGCTCATGGAGATAAATTGAGGTCTTAACACACAAAACAACTGGTCTGTGCAAGAAACTGAACAGTATTTATATATAATTTTTTACCTCTGATCCACCACAATGTTCAACTATCCTGAGTGCGCCACGAAGAGCACAAGTAATTTCCATTTTGAGTCTACTATGCCACAGCATGTTGACGCGTCACACGGCGGGTGTTGTGAACGCGCTCAGGACAGTCGGACATTGCGGTGAATCAGAGGTAAAAAAAATAAATGCTCTAAATACTGTTCAGTTTCTTGCACAGACCAATTGTTTTGTGTGTTAAGACCTCAAGCTTGTATCGTCACAAGCTGCAGGGTTTAATTTAGTTTTGTCTGTGTATGTTTTTGTGACTCTCAAAGCTGTGGGTGCCATTGACAGCCATTATATGACTGACAGACTGCAATGGTTTGAGTTAAAAATCTGTGTTTGTGTTCTACTGAAGGAACAAAGTCACCTACATCTTGGATTCCCTGGGGGTAAGCAGATGAACACCAAATCTTTATTTTTGCATGCGTGAAGTCATAGATGCGGATTGCAGAGCTAGTGCAAGATGAGCATTGTTGGTTAAAAAGTATATAAATATCTAAAAATTACTAAACGTTTTACTGGATAAGACCCTTATTCTTAGGCTGGGATCGTGTAGAGCCCTTTGACGCTGCATTGGAAACTGCAATTTGGTTATTCAACCCACTGATCCCTATTGAAGTCCACTATCTTGACAAAAATCCTGGAATGTTTTCCTCCAAAAACTTATTTTTTTTTGTTTGAAGAAAGAAAAACATGAACATCTTAAATGACATGGGGGTGAGTATATTATCTGGAAATTTTAATTTAGCAGTGAACTAATCCAGAGCAATTTAGTCCCAAAAATTTAGTCTCTTGCTCTCCCCTCTATTCTGGTAACACCCACTTTTCACAATTCAATAAATTCCAGATGGATAAAATCAAGCCCCACCCTAAACCCTTTAAGCCAGATTATATAAACAAAATGGCTTTCGAAGGCCATTTCATGAATGTTCATATATAAACTGGAGTTGGTAATACTGTGTTCGCAAATAGATCTCACAAACCTCAATGCTTTTTTGAATTCTAGTCACCTTAGAAGTGGGAGGTATCCGTCGCTTTTGAGTCTTTATCTGCCGCTGCTGTGTGCTGCTGCCCTGAGTTTCGGCTGCCTGTGATGGTGCCAACGAAGGCCCGTCACGGTGCTGAGAAGGTTCCGGCGCTTTCGAAAAGGCTTCCAGTGGGCCGGGGGCGGGTGAAGGGGCACTCAGTCGGGGAGGGCTGGGCTGCCTGGCTAGAGGCCCCGTGTGGGTCAGGGAGCCCTGCTGTCGCTGGGCGAGTTGGCTTAGCACCAAAGATGGCTCTGGCTGCATCTGAAACTCCCCTACAGTGCAAAAAAACAGTGTGAACAGGTCAATAGCCACATGTTTGCAAGATTGAACGAGTTTGTGTTTTTTGCGTCAGTAAAGCAACTGTAACACTCACGACTGAATTGGGAGGGAAGTGAAGAGGAGCTCTGTGTTCCAGGAGGTTTGATGTCCCAGGAGGAGGAGGGGACAGACATCCCCGTCCCCACCAGCCCCCCTACAGGGGTGCAGTTGGTCCCTGTGCTGGAGGGCTGGGAGGTAAGCTGCCCAAGACCAGGCCCCTTCAGCTGTTCCAGTATTTGCTGCCCGGCCGTCTGCCCGAGTTTTGGACCACCCAGCTCTCCAAAACCAGAACCCAAAACAGAGGACTGGAAAATGACACAAAGGAGAGGTGCCATTTGGTGCTCACTCTACCAGCTTTAGTGCTTCTGAACAACATACCACAAAAACTAGTCCTAAAATAACTAACTAGAAAGTAAATCAAATAAAAATGTGAATTCAAGCATCCATAACATAGGCTCACCAGTTTTCTAAATGCTATAACTAAGACCTGAGGATTGTCTCACCAGGGTGGCGTGTGTGTAGCTGTTGGAACCAGCAGATGTGCCTCCATTTCGAGCAGGTTGGTGGTGGGAGTTGGTGAAGACCAGACTGTGGCCAAGCCCCTGAGAGGAGCCCACGGCCTTCAGACCTCCCACCTCCTCTCGATCCACAGGCTTCTGCAGCAGAGTTGATAGATCCAGACTACAATGAAATGCACAAAATAGTCAGTGAAAGAAACACAAGCCATATGCAACTGCTATAATCATCACAAGATTTAAGTTGAACCCCAGTTCTAACTTTATTACCTTTGGCCAGGTGTGATGTGGTTCTCAGTTGGAGGTGCACAAGAGGAAGTGAACACTTTGGTCTCAGAGAGCTTTGGAGATTAAAAAGGGCCAGTTAGTGCTTTGGTATTTGTAGCAGAAAATTTTGAAAAATTATATATGACTACAGGGGCCATTCTACAGAATTAGTCCGAAGTCAAAATTGGAAACGTCTTGGGAAAAAAAAAAAAAAAAATCCCCCCCAAAAAATGTGTAATATAAATTGTATTATATCCAAGGCACACATTTCTAGTAATTGTGCAGTTTATTCTCATATTGTATTTTGAGAAAGTTTTGGAATATTTGTCCTCTTTTCAAATTTGTCACTACCGAAACAGTAATAATTTAATTAGAAGGGTTATATTGAGAATATTTAGAATTTGCTTGCATCTACATTGTAAATATTTTTTAACTTCACTTTTCAAAAGAATCTAAAAGATACTTAAAAACAACAATGGAAAAAAAATACTAAAAATATTTCAATATTTTCTTAAGCTAAAATTTAGGGGTTAGGGTTCGGGACAGCCACCTCTCAATTTAAAGTACCCAATAAATGATGATTTTATATATATTAAGCTTATTGATATTTTAAATATGAATGTGGGTTTCAATTGATAATAAAAGGATCTTGGTAACAGTTTGCAGTCTGTAGAATGCCCAATATATGTTTCAGACCTATATAACACATAAAATGTATAAAAAGACAGATACAACAAGAACAAATTTTAACATCACTACTGTCTACATGCTAACCTTTAACATTTCTGGACAACGCATATGCCATGCCTTTTCAGGCTTATTAATTTCAAGCTCCGCAAATCCCATAATGCACAGAAGGTTAATTATAGAGCATGACTCACACTCACATCTTCACTCCAGTCTTCAGCTGCCCACTCGTCCAAAGTGTTCTGCCATGCCACTGAACAGAACGTGTCAAAGAGAGAAAGAGAGATGAAAATAGGCCTAAAGATTGGGAAATATGTTCTGTACAATAGAGGTCTCTTACCTGTCCCATCTGTAGTGTCGTTGGCCCCCGTCTCCCAGACATCAGCATGTGAATTTGACGTCCCACTGTCTGTGGTGTAGTCTGCAGGGTTAAAGGTCCTGCAGGAGGATACACAAAGTCTGAGACAGTGTTTCAGGTGGCTGCTGTGTGATAATGAGTATTATTTTAGGTTAAATGATCATTTCAGTGATACTCACCCCATCCCCTGTGCTGTAAACCTGCTGGTAACCGGAGCCCGTCCTCTACCTCTACCTCCAGACACTGTAAACAAAAAACAAACTCATAAACACTAGGGATGAGTCAAACATCCTAAATGTCCAACAGCTAGATTTTTCTTAGTATTTGCACATCCCAAATAAGCACAACTGATCTGAAAGACAGTGTAGGAGATGCTGACACTGTGTGTGTGTGTGTGTGTGTGTGTGGGCTCACCTCTCCCTCTTCCCCTGCGGCCACGGTCAGCACCTCTCTCAACAGGAGCAGGGTCCACGCCATTCTCCTCAGTCCTCACTATGTAGATAATAAAATAATATCACGCATAAGACTTTTAATATTTATAACCTACTCACACAATTAAACAAAACCAAATATCATCTAACAACACACTCACCTGGCCGGTTGCGACTGGTCCCTCTGCCACGACGACTCGCTCCTCCACGACCCTTGCTGCTTTCCCTCTCTTTCTTCTCCCTGTTCTCCTTGTTTTCCTTACTTTCTGAGGAGGTTGCATCCTTTCCAAGACTTTTCTTTTTCCCCACTGTTTCCCAAGAGGTCTGCAAGATGATTAGCGGAAGTCAGAATGAACAAAAAACTCAAGATAAGATAAGCATACAGCAGTTGTCAATTACATAACCGATTACTGTTGAATTATTATTGCTGATGAAGGACATTTAGGAGCTTGTATTATGACACAGAGGTGGAGGCAGAGGTCTGTTATGACACAGGATTACCTTCTGAATCAACACTACAGAAGCGACCCACTTTATATTTTAGAGTTTCATTCCCAGAAATCATTCAAACAAATCCTAGGCTAAAAGCAGATGCGCCTCTCGTATTTCACCACAACAATAGTCACAGATCCTTTATCTGTGAAGTAGATTAGTGTCAATCTCCAATGAATCTGGATATTAAGCACTGTGGTATGTTCATTATTAAGCTAAAAGAAGAAACAAAAAACATGCAGACAAACAAAAAGCACAGCTAGACAAATCATTGTTCCCTGCCACAAAACAGCTGACAGTAGCTGCATTTTCAATAAAACTAGTTCCCGTTTTACAAAAAAAAAAAAAAAACTCATACATTTTAGTGCCTTATAAGAAGTCTAGACCACACAAGGATCTATTGGATGAGACTCTTACCGCATCAGAAGTTCCCTCAAGCAGGAAGTTGATGGCTCTGTTGACATCCTCGTTGCAGTCGTGAAGAGCAACCATGCAATCGTCTTGGTTCTTCCCTGTAACCTCCATGAGCTGTGAACAAACATGGAGATCACTAGGTTTTAAAGTACGGCCGGCAATTTCAGAGACTAGCAACAGCAAGCTAGCTTTGAAAGCGTAAGATCCCACACTCCCTGCAAATCACTCTCCAAAGCAACGCCTCCTCCAAAACACAGTGACATTATGAGACACAGCATTGATGGAGGCTTGAATCCAAAAGTTTACATACACCTTGCAGAATCTGCAAAATGGTAATTATTTTAGCAAAATAAGAGGGATCATACTAAATGCCTGTTATTTTTTATTCAGTACTGACCTGAATAATATAGTAAATATAAGAGAAAACAATAGTTAAATTTGTAAAAAAATAACCCTGTTCAAAAGTTTACATACACTTGGGTCTTTATACTGTATTGTTACCTAAATGATCCACAGTTTTTTTGTTTAGTGATAGCTGAGTCCCTGGTTTGTTCTGAACAGTTAAACTGCTTGCTGTTCTTCAGAAAAATCCTTCAGGACCCATAAATTCTTTGGTTTTTCAGCATTTTTGTGTATTTGAACTCTTTCCAACAATGACTGTATGATTTTGAGATCCATCTTTTCACTCTGAGGACAACTGAGGGACTCATATGCAACTATTACAGAAGGTTTAAACACTCACTGATGCTCCCGAATGAAAAACGATGCATTAAGAGCCAGGGGGTGAAAACTTTTTGAATTTGAATATCAGGGTAAATTTAACCTAATTTGTCCTCTGTAAGTATCTTCTGTAACTTCTGAAAGGAGTACTAAATAAAAAACACATATTTAGGCAAAATAAGAAAAATGTATATATCTTCATTCTGTTCAAAAGTTTACACCCCTGACTCTTAATGCATCATTTTTTTTTTCTTCTGGAATAGAAGCATATGAATCCCTAAGTTGTCCTCAGTGCAAAGAGACAGATCTTAAATCATAGAGTCATTGCTGGAAAGGGTTCAAATTAGGGCTGCAACTAACGACTATTTTAATAGTCGACTAGTCACCGACTATTGAAACGATTAGTCGACTAATCGGATAATTATTCAATTTTTCTCAAATTTAGCATGAGATTGCTTTAATTATGTGGAAAATTATAGTAAACACAAGAAAGAAGGGGGTACTTCAATGAAAAATGCATATTTTGCTGCTGATAGGCCAATTCATACTAAAAGTAAATAAAAATGCCCTGTCTAAAACCAATTAGGCACAGTGCTCGGTCAGTACAGACATAAATGCATAAATTAAGAAACTCTATAATTTTTTTAATGGACAGGCACATTTGTTTTATAAGAAAAAATAAATTAAAATCAACTAAACATTTTCTTCCTGTAAACCATCAGCAGCAATAAAACAGTAAACAAAAATGTATATCCAAAACAAAACGTATTGGCTTCCATGTTATTTAAATCTTACCGAGGCCAGCCAAACTCCGTTTCATTCAACTGTCCGACGTGCTTTCTCTTTAAATGTTCGTGCATCACAGAGGTGCTGCCGTGATGCGCAAGGACTGCTTTACAAACCATGCAGATAATCTTTTTATTCGCCGTAGCAGGCTAAAATGCTCCTAAACTTTACGCCTGTTTCATACATACTCAGTCTGCAGTGCGTCTACAGTCCGTGTGCGTTACGTATGCGGTGCAGAAGAAGCACAGACTCGTTTTGCTTTCACACAGAACGCATTTGCAGTCCGTACATTGTGAACGTTCTAATCCGTTAACATGGGTGTGGAAAAAAAAAACGCACTGCAGACGGAGTATGTGTGAAACGGGCGTGTTTTGGTACGCGCAGCTGCTGCGTTGGACGCCGCCATTTCTGTATGTTATCGCTCAGCATAGAAGCTGCGTATGTGCGACTCTCGGCAGAAAGATGCCTCACTCGGTTGTCTGGCGACAACATCGACAATGAAATTCATTGTCGACTATTTCTATTATCGATTTTTGTCGACAACGTCGACGAATCGTTGCAGCCCTAGTTCAAATACACAAAATTTACTCTTGTGGACTATATGTAAACATCTTTTATGTGAAATATCTTATTCAGGTCAGGACTAAATAAAAAACAACATGCATTTTGTATGATCCCTCTTATTTTGGTGAAATAATTAACATTTTGCAGATTCTGCAAGGTTTTTTGACCTCAAAGATACTTTCAACCAGCATAACAAAAAATGTTGTTGAACCAAATCACCTACCTTTCCTTAAACAGAGGAGTTAAACATCATTTTACTGAATTAAAAGAGCCTCCCATACCTGTTTCACTTTATCCTCAAAATCTGCATCGTTCTTGTCATAGATCATCTGGGCCAGTCGGATCTGTTCGGCTGTAGCCTGTAATTGGAAGCATAAGTTATGAACATCCGAGTGAGTGACCAAGAATCAATTTTGAAAAATAAAAGGGAATTGATTGAGCAGTCAGATTCATGGCCAAGACATTTTACACACGAGGAAGCAGACACTGCGAGTGTGTTTGGCTACAAGCCTACTGCATAGCATATTGTATACTGTATACTTCCACTTTGTTAAACATAAAAGTATGCGTTATGCAACAATAAATGTGACCCAAGACAACAAAACATTTTGTCATAAGGGTCAATTTTTTGAAATGGAGATTTATACATCATCTGAAAGCTTATAAATAAGCTTTCCACTGATGTATGGTTTGTTGGGATAATATTTGGCTGAAATACAACTATTTCAAAATCTGGAATCTGAGGGTGCAAAATAAAAAACATATTGAGAAAATCGCCTTTAAAGTTATCCAAATCAAGTTCTTAGCAATGCATATTACTAATCAAAAATTAAGTTTTTATATACTCACAGTAGTTTACGAAATACCTTCATGTAACATTATGTTTCCTTAATATCCTAATGCTTTTTGGCATAAAAAGAAAAATCATTTTGACCCATATAATGTATTGATGGCTATGGCTACAAATATACCCATACTACTAACGACTGGTTTTGTGGTCCAAGGTCACAAATGATTTTAAATACTTTGTCAAATGACCTCATTACATTGCATGTTTTATTCAGCAAGTAAAGTCCTGTTATTATCCCTGAAATTAAATGTAGACTGACAATGTAATAAGGTAAATAACTTGTTGTTAATAAGTTTGTGAAATGAGTTTTTGGTCATGTAATCAAATAGTAACTTACTAATCAGTTAGTGAAGATTTTCACACATGCAGTATTTTAGTGGCTTTTTATTTTGAGCACTGGAAGCATGTTGGATAAGTTGTGTTAAATTATTCCTCTTTAAAGCCAAACACATTTATCTATAATGAATAATAAAAACTGTTCTAATTTACTCCCTCTCACGGCATTCCAAACCTGTATGATAGTTTTGAATATCACTGACTTCCATAGCATGGACAAAGACAAAAAACTACGGAAGTCAATGGGACCTGAAACTGTTTGATTAACAAACAAAAAAAAAATCTGTTCCAAAATGCATATAAGTTTGAAATGGCATGAGAGGGACAATTTTTGGGTGGACTATCCCTTTAAGATGTCATTTTATAAACAGTTCAACTTAAACAGCAATTTGCTCCATCTAGCTTTTTTTAATGCATGAGTGTCTTATGTAAACACCCCCAAGGAAACTAGAAGGTCACGTCAAGCATATTATTTTGGGATACAGTACACAACAGACTGTTGTCATATTGCGTACCACAGTAATAATATGGTTGTGTTTTTTTTTCCCTAACATGCCGTATATTTCCGAATGTTGTTGTTTACTCACCTGAAGCTGTTTCTGTGGTTGTGTGGTCTGTGTGGTAGTGGGCAGCGCTTTGTCCCGAGTGCCCCGGGCTCGTTCGACGCCCACCGAGGTCATCATATACAGTATATACAAAACAATGTATGTACAAAACAGAAAAATCTAGAAGAAAAACAAGGCCAAAAACAGGAAGTGGTTATTATTCAGAAACAGCTTCCATGTCCAAGTTTCCAGTCCAAATATTTGCAGACAGCAGACGAGTTTTGTTCAAGCGATCTCGCTGACGTTTTCTGCAGATCTTCCCTTTAGTGTCCCGCGCAGCGTCAGGCAAACACACAAGGGCTGTATCGGATTTCCTTTCTCCTAAACCCAGTTGGGAGAGATTGAGCAATACTCTGACCGCCAGAAACCCTTGTAGAAAAAAAACAATCGAGCTTATCCGAGCCCCGCTGAAATGAAGACCACGCTACGAGACCACAGCGGTGTCCGTTAACACTTCACAACTAGCCTGTAGTGTCCTTCTAAAATGCTCAAACTCAGATCGCATCACATAGCCATTTCTCGTGCATACAAAATAACAACTTAGTCCTCTGAATGTTTGACTTAAATCTACACTAAAGCATGCATTGATTGATCAAAACTTCTTACTTTCTCGCTCTCCAAAGTTTATATCTCAAATTTTCCGTTTAAGGTGGCCGACTCTGTTCGTCCTGCTTGTACGTTATCCACGAAAAGCATATTTACACGGCTTCAGATGCTGAGGAAAAATTAAAGGGATAGTTCACCTTAAAATGAACATTCTGTCATCAATGACTCAAGTCGTTTTAAAGCCTGCAATGTTTTCCGTCTTTTCATGTAATCACCCCATATAACCTGTCCAGTTAGAAAAAAGCACTGTGAAAGTAGTCCATATGATTCATGCTCTATATTCAAATCTAGGTCTTTTGAAGCCATACAACAGCTCTGTGTGAGTAAGTGGCTAGTATTTACTATCAAATCCAGGCCTCAACGCTAAGGATTATGTTTATTTGGCCAGTCAAACCAGTGGTTTGGATTTTTTCTTAAAAATTGTTACTTTTACCAATGCAACCTTGTATTCTAATCAATTGGGTTGTCATGACACTAAACTTTTAGATACCTATGAAACATTTATTAAATGAAGTAAACAGCAAGTAATAAAATAAAAACATCAGACAACTCACTGTTGAGCCCTAAAAATATATTTCCATACATTTAAAGGTGCAAGGTTTGACATAAATGATTGCAAACACCAATATTTGGCACGTTCTGTACTCGAAAGGGGCGTTGCAATATAATCGCAGTACAAAAATGCACATTCTGGATAGCGACAATACTGTGTATAGTTCAGAAATTTTATTTAGCATCAAATACATTACCAGTCAAAACTCAAAAGTTTTTGAACAGTAAAATCTTTTTAATGCAGTCTCTTCTGCTCACCAATAATGCATTTATTTGATCCAAAGTACAGCAAAAACATTACAATTTTAAAATAACCATTTTCTATTTGAATATATTTTAAAATGTCATTTATTCCCATTATTTCAAAGCTGAATTCTTAGCATCATTACTCCAATCACATGATGCTTCAGAAATCATTCTAATATTCTGATTTGCTGCTCAAAAAACATTTATGATTTTTATTATTATGTTGAAAACAGCTGAGTAGATTTTTTTTTTCAGGTTTCTCTGACGAATAGAAAGTTTAGAAGAACAGCATTTATCTGAAATAGAAATATTTTGTAACAATATAAATGTCTTTATCATCACTTTTGATTAAAGCATCCTTGTTCAATAAAAGTATTAATTTCTACCATTTCTTTCCCCAAAAAAAGTACTCAGCTGTTTTTAATACTGATAATAATAATAATAATAATAATAATAATAATAATAATAACAATAATAATAATAATAGTAATAAAATTCTAGAACAGCAAATCAGCAGATTAGAATGATTTCTGAAGGATCATGTGACATTGAAGACTGGAGTAATGATGCTGGAAATGTTGCCTTTGATCACAGAAATAAATTATATTTTTAAATATATTCAAATAGAAAACAGTTATTTTAAATAGTACAAATATTTAAAAAATGTACTGTTTTTGCTGTACTTTGGATCAAATAAATGCAAGCTTGGTGAGCAGAAGAAGAAGAGACAAAAAAATATTACAAATCTTACTGTTCAAAAACTTTTGACTGTTAGTGTCAAAACTAAACAAACACCCCTAGACACTGATTGGGTTTAAATAGCATAAAAATAACTTAACATTTGGTCTGTTTCTCACACAAAGCAATTTAGGTCATGAGTGATATGGACTGTTTTTATGATACTCTTAAGGTAATTTTGGAGCTGGACAGGCCAAGCCAATGTCCCCATTCACTTTCATTGTAAGAAAAAGTGCAGATGTCTTCTTCAGTATTCCAAAAAAATCACTCAGGTTTAGAATAACATGGGAGTGGATAAACAACAGAATTTCCATTTTGGTTAAACTCTTCCTTTAAAAAACCTTCTTGGATGATTTTCCATCAAATTAAATCTCAACTTAAACAGAAACGAATGTACTGTTGTGTCATATTCATAATACTAAGACTAAAACATCACTAAGTGTTACTGCTCGCACAGAAGACAAGGCAACACACATAACATCTGCGAAGGATACAGTGGGCTTTTTCTTGGCTGTTAGAAGAGAACTTATTGTGCATGTTTAACCCTTCCACACAGTCACGCAGCAAACGCCCGACTAAATTCTGACGTATTGAGATCATCAGATAATATCTGGCAAAAATTCCCAGCCTGCAATATACATCATACAGATCTTACTGGCTGCGTAAGCGCTGCTGGTCACAAACGATTTAATGATGACACTAAGCAAAACAACCCACGAAAGTGATTCCACCAGCTGACAACGGTCTCATGTGGGGACATTTGTGAGATCCTTACAAAATGGAAAAACAAAGCCTTTTCTCTTGGTCAGCAGACCACCCATAGTGTACTCGAATTTACAGATAATGTGGGTATAAAGCACATTTAGAGATGTAGACTGAAATATGCACACACACACACAAAAATGAGTTTTATAATTAATTATAAATAGGGAGGTCAATTGACTAACCAGAAAAAAATTAAAAATGCATATAATTGTGAAGATAAAATAATTTACATTAAACAATTTAATTAGGGTTTTCACGACAGGTCATTTAAGGGAATGCAAACAATGCCACTGAACCAAATTAAACTTGCATATTTTGCAATTATTGCTGCTGAAAATGGTCCATTATCGTCACGTTTTGGGCTATACTAATCTGGAAAAACATCTGGAGTACAAAAGACAGCCAAAAGTTATAACAAATCAAGGAGAAGAGTGCAAAAAACTGTCGCTTTTCTGAACAAAAGGCATTTGTGGTTAGCCAAAATGAACTAGGATTTCCAGTGTAAGAGTCTTGATAACATTCGTGTTTGTTCTTATTATTTGTCATGCAGGTGAAGTATTAGGCTAATATCTTAATTAATACTGCTAGTGCAATTTACTTTAACAACGCTTACCAAAAATACACCAAAATGTATGAAAACAGTAAATGTACATTATGAAATAGCAAAGTTTAGTGCGTTTTTCTCCACTTTTCAATGTATAAACATTGGCCATATGTCAATAATCTCAAAATGGCCAAATATGAGCAAAATAATTTGTTTATCATTAAAACAGAAGACGTTATGTTTTAGTTTCAAATACTAATAAAATCTATTTAAAAAAAAAATCATAATCACAATCAAAACATAGGCTATGGTGACTCCATCACATTAGAAAACTTCAAACAAATGACTATTATAAAATCATAAGTACAAACAACTTTTTTGCTTTCAGAGATTATATAAATATATTCTATATCCTAAAAAAGCTAACTACGTTCATACACATAACAAAATTAAACAAAATATGTGATGCATCAAACAAAGGGAATTTAGATCCAGGACCAGGCTTAGCATCCTAGTTTATCTTTATAGATTCATTACAGATGCCTGGAAACGTTCAAGTTACATATGTGACCCTGGACCACAAAACCAGTCTTAAGTCGCTGGGGTATGTTTGTAGCAATAGCCAAAAACACATTGCATGGGTCAAAATTATTGATTTTTCTTTTATGCCAAAAATCATTAGGAAATTAAGTAAAGATCATGTTCCATGAAGATTTTTTTGTAAAATTCCTACTGTGAATGTATCGAAATGTAATTTTTGATTAGTAATATGCATTGTTAAGAACCTAATTTGGACAACTTTAAAGGTGATTTTCTCAGGATTTTGATTTTTTTGCACCCTCAGATTCCAGATTTTCAAATAGATGTATCTCGGCCAAATATTCTTCTATCCTAACAAACCATACATCAATAGAAAGCTTATTTACTGAGCTTTCAAATTCTATATACACATCTCAGTTTTGTAAAATTTAACCTTATGACTGGTTTTGTGGTCCAGGGTCACATATAGTGTTTTTAAACCACATGAAAATGTAAAAACAGAGTTTTTGAAGAGCATAAGCGCATAGTCTCTGCTCTCCTTTGTCCATGATCTCTAATGTCATTTCCTCTCTCCAATTGTTGTAGCTTAGCTGGCTAACTCACGACCGCCCGGCGTCCTTGTTTATAACATTTAAAACCTCAAGAGCATTTAAACACCAAGATGTATATCAATATGACCTTATTAATGGAGGAAAAACTGGTTTAATAGTGATGCGGGCTTGTGGTAAAAGGATGTTTGAGGAAAATGGTCTCAGAGCAGAGCTAAAGCCGAATGAGCTAAACTGAGGAGGCAAAACAAAGCCATACAAAAGACAACATAACCTCGAAAAACATGCGGCGACGGATTAAAACAGATGAACGACAAAGGAATGGAAATATTAACCACCTAACACTTGACAAATAAAGGCCAGTTAGAGTGTGAAAGACAGATTTGTTTTTTTTATTACCTGCTAACACGCTTCACTCAGCCAGCAGCAGACTCCGTCACGTGACCGTCACCGCGCCGCTGCCGCTTCTCTCCATGCAGATCCTACAGGCGCGCTCCCGCACCAGGCACATTCACAAGCGCGCGCGCACGTACACAGTAAGTCATCCAAAAACATAATTTAACAACATTTACAAAAAATAAAAAAGCAAATAATAAATTGTGTCCAATTTTAAAGGCGTATTAGGTTATAATTCATTAATCTCATTCAATTATCACTTACCTTTTTTTGTTTAAAATGTAATCGATTTATGCCTCTGGACTTTAAATGAAAAATGCGTTGAGTTGGCTGAGTTTCTAAACATAAGTGGAATGAGGATTTATTGTATTGAGTTAGTGTACATGTATTATTGCTCCCTACACAGATGATGCTCATGAACTCGCATTCTGTAACGCCACTGTTTATAATCATAACACAGTGTGCGCCTCCAGCGGTCAAACGAATTACTACAGCGCAAGCCATTATGGACCCTTTTTTCCCAGTCAAGTGTCACACTTCATCATATAACGTTTAAACATCTTTTAAAAAGTAGATAAAAAAAGTTTGTAGCATAGCCAGAACGTTTGAAGTAATTTAAAAGCTTTATGTTTATAGGTTTCAGTTTGAAATAGTCAAGTTTTAATTTACTTGTTTTTAAAAGCTACAAACCAGCTAAAACCAGCTTACTGAAGTGAAAACCTGCTAAAAACTAGCTTGACAAAAAAACAGCTAAAACCACAAAAACAACTTATTTAACAAAAACAACAGCTAGAAACCAGCTAATATCATAAAACAGCAAAAAAAAAAAAAAAAAACAGCTGATTTAACAACTGAAGCTAAAACATAGCTAAAATCAGTTGATAAAAAAACAGCTAAAACCAGTTCAATTAGCAAAAACCAACTAAAAAAATAGGTCCCTGCTAAACCAGCTGTTTAAAAAAAGACCAGTTTTTAATCAAGCTAAAAACTGCTTATTTAACAAAAACAGCTCATTTGGAAAAAAAAAAAAGCTAAAACCAGCTCATTGAAGTAAAAAACAGCTACAAAAATTCAGCTACCTCTTATTTAACAAAAAACCCAGCTAGAAACCAACTAAAACCACTAGATTTAGAAAAAAAAAACTGCTAAAACCAGCTGATTTAACAGCTGAAGCCAAAAAACATCTTATTTAACAAAACCAGCATATTTAGCAAAAAAGCTAAAACCAGTTTATTTAACAAAAACAACCTCTAGAAACCAGCTAAAACCACTAGATTTAGAAAGAAAAACAGCTAAAAAAAAAACAGGTAAATGTAGCTAGACCATGCTAAACCAGCTGTTTTTCTTAGTTTAAAAAAAAAAAAAAAAGACCAGCTAGAAATCAAGCTAAAAACAGCTTATTTAACAAAAAACAGCTAAAAGCATGTGATTTATATAAAAAAAAACAGCTAAAAAAACTGCTGATTTAAAACTGAGGCTAAAAATCAGCTAAAACAGGTAATTTAGCAAAAAGCAGCTAAAAATGGTTAAAACCAGCTTATTTAGATGGAATAAATGAAGTCATGATACAAAGCCAGAATGGAAGAAAAATACATCAATATATTTTTATTCATTTTCCTTTTGAAGAATGTCTCATGTTGCTGTTCTTGTGTTTTGTTTGGATATTGTACAATATCTTTACACTTGTAATCTGTAAAAACATTCAGGAAGTGAGTATAAAAAAGGGCACCACCAAAATAAATGACAGATTAGTTCACTCACACACACGCACATAAATCCTCTGACATTTACATAAATTGTATTCTCCCTCTATTAGATTCCAAATATGTGTACATATACATTTATATATAAAATACATTTTAAAAGTGATGGGTAATTTCTGCTTAATATACGCCTGTTGCTGTGTTCATTGCACTAGCAATTTTGTGACAAATTCCATGAAGATTATCATGTAAAAAAAAAAAAAAAAAAAAAAGAAGAAAAAGCCTAAACAAATTCAATCTGCAACAGTCTTTCATAGAAAGACTCTGAAAAGGCAACAATGTCACACAACACTGCCCTGCCTTTAAGCAGAGAAGAAGATAAGCAAAAACCCTAACAAATATGATTGTACCTGAACGTCATGAGCGCTAGTGACGGCAACAATACAAAATAAATAGGACGTCTAAATGTCACAGAGGGAAAATTGCTTGAAAAATCTTGATGTGAGCGTATGCGTGCGTTAGTACAGAATCAGCAATAAAAAGAGGCATTCTCCAAGATACCTCAGACAGAACACAAACGGTATCTGTGATTTCTTACAATTGTCTCTCCCTGCCATTATTTTGGAAAACAAAGGGAAAAAGAAAGTCTTCATCGACCACTATCCGACTCATGTCCATGTTTCATGCCCTCTCTGTGCTCTGCAGTCTTGTCCACAGTGAGGTTTACAGTCCAGGCTGTCCGTTCACTTCACCAAGATTCATCTTTAAACACAGATTCTCGCTTTTTCAGGATCTACAATGTCATATCTGTCCACTGTGAGCCAAGAAAAGGAGCTGATCGGCAGAAAAACACAGCAAAACAAACTCGACACGCCATGTCTAAAAAAAAAAGAAGAAAAAAAAAAAAAGAAGCAAAACCAGTAAATGAAAAACCTAATGCCCAGAGAGACTGTTAAACATTTTCATATATTTTACACTATTCCACAGTTCTCAAAGGTTCAGGCCATCGGGAGGTCAGGCATCAGTGTCGGTCACGCCTTTTCTTTTTCTTTGCCATTTTTTCCACACACACACACACACACACACACACACACACACACACACACACACACACACACACACACACACACACACACACACACACACACACACACACACACACACACACACACACACGTAAATTCAGGAGTACAACAGGCAAATAAAAATTTAAAGACAAGCACAAAAACGGTTGAGAATCACATCTATGCTCCTGAGTCCTTTGAGAAATAGAGGATGATCTTGGATAGACGCTAAACCCGAAGTTAAAAAGAGTGAGGAGGGAGAAAAAAAAAAAGGAAGATGGCGTGTAAGAACATGGTACGTGAGAGCGAAATGGAGGGATGACGGAGGCTAGCTCCAGAGGCCGGCGTAGTTTCCATGTAGGCCTGAACACAGGGGGCCGCCGGCCACAAAGAGTTTGGTGCCGGAGTCGTCGTAGCAGTGTGTGTACACGGCATTCGGAAAGGAGCGGACGTCAGAAAAGTAGCTTCTCCACGTTTCGTCGTGATTCTGTGGGAGAAATGAAGATGGAGAGCATTAGATTTTAGTCTCAATCAAAATGTACACTATCAGTAAGATAATGTTTTTTTAAAGAATGATCTTTTGCTCACCAAGCCTGCAATTATTTGATGCAAAATAAGGCAAAAGCAATATTACTGTGCAGAAAATTTGAGGTAGTTTTAAAATCTTGAAGTTGTTTTAATTTACTAGTTTTAAAAGCTAAAACCAGCTCATTGAAGTGAAAACCAGCTAAACCTAGCTTAACAAAAAACAGCTAAAACAACTTGATTTAGAAAAAAAACAGCTAAAACCAGCTAATTTACCAACTGAAGCTAAAAACAGCTAAAATCAGTTAAAGCTTAAAACAGCTAAAGCTTATTGTGAAAAAAGCTAAAACCAGCTCATTGAAGTAAAAACCAGTTAATACCAGTTATTTAACAAAAAAAAGCTAAAAACCAGCTAAAACCACTAGATTTAGAAAAGTAACAGCTAAAAAAAAATTTATCAACTGAAGCTAAAATCAGTTGATTTAGCAAAAAAAAAACAGCTAAAACCAGTTCAATTAGCGAAACCAACTAAAATTGTAACAAAAACCAGCTACAAAAATAAGCTAAAACCAGCTTATTCAACAACAACAACAAAAACACTAAAAACTGGTAAAACCACAAAATTTTGAAAAAAAAAGCTAAAAAAAAACCGCTAAAACCAGCTAATTTAACAAGTGAAGCTAAAAACAGCTAAAACCAGTTCAATTAGCAAAAACCAACTAAACATTTAACAAAAACTAGCTAAAACCACTAGATTTAGAAAAAAAACAAAAACATCTAAACACAGCTTATTAACATCTAAAACCAGCTACAAAAATAAGCTAAAACCAGCTTATTTAACAACAAAAAAAAACAGCTAAAAAACAGCTAAAACCAGTAGATTTAAAAAAAAAAAAACAGCTAAAACCAGCTGATTTACCAACTGAAGCTAAAAACTGCTAGTCAGTTGATTTAGCAAAAGACACCCAGCTAAAACCAGTTCAATTAGTGAAAAACCAACTAAAAATGTAACAAAAACCAGCTAAAACCACTCGATTTAGAAAAAAAACTGCTAAAACAGCTTATTGTAAAAAAAAGCTAAAACCAGCTCATTGAAGTACAAACCAGTTACAAAAATAAGCTAAAACCAGCTTATTTAACAAAAAAAATAGCTAAAAACCAGCTAAAACCACTAGATTTAGAAAAGTAACAGCTAAAAAAAAAATTTAACAACTGAAGCTAAAATCAGCTGATTTAGCAAAAAAACAGCTAAAACCAGTTCAATTAGCGAAACCAACTAAAATTGTAACAAAAACCAGCTACAAAAATAAGCTAAAACCAGCTTATTCAACAACAACAACAAAAAAAAAAACACTAAAAAACTGGTATAACCACAAAATTTTGAAAAAAAAAAAGCTAAAAAAAACCCAAACAGCTAAAACCAGCTAATTTAACAAGTGAAGCTAAAAACAGCTAAAACCACTTGATTTAGAAAAAAAAGAACAGCTAAAACCAGTTCAATTAGCAAAAACCAACTAAACATTTAACAAAAACTAGCTAAAACCACTAGATTTAGAAAATCTAAACAGCTTATTGTGGAAAAAAAAACTAAAACCAACTACAAAAATAAGCTAAAATCAGCTTATTTAACAAAAAAACAGCTAAAAACCAGCTAAAACCAGCTGATTTACCAAGTGAAGCTAAAAACTGCTAAAATCAGTTGATTTAGCAAAAGACACCCAGCTAAAACCAGATCAATTAGTGAAAAACCAACTAAAAATGTAACAAAAACCAGCTAAAACCACTCGATTTAGAAAAAAAAACTGCTAAAACAGCTTATTGTAAAAAAGCTAAAACCAGCTCATTGAAGTACAAACCAGTTACAAAAATAAGCTAAAACCAGCTAAAACCACTAGATTTTGAAAAAACAGCTAAAACCAGCTGATTTAACAACTGAAGCTAAATACAGCTAAAATCAGTTGATTTAACAAAAAACCCCAGCTAAAACCAGCTCATTAAAGTAAAAAAAACAGCTACAAAAATAAGCTAAAACCACTTGATTTAGAAAAAACATCTAAACACCAGTTCAATTAGTGAAAGACCAACTAAACATTTAACAAAAACCAGCTGATTCAGAACAAAACAGCTAAAACCTAGGTAAAACCATCTAAACCCAGCTAAAACGTGCCTATTTAAGAAATAAGACCAGCTAAAAAATAAAATAAAAATCAAGCTAATAACAGGTGATTTAGACGTGATAAATGTATTTTTACAGGATGAATAGAAAGTTCAAAAGAGCATCATTTATTTTAAATGCTAATCTTTTGTAACACTACAAATGTCTTTACTGTCACTTATGATCAAATTAATGCATCCTTTTCTTTCTATAAATAGTATTTTAAATAAATATCTCACTGAGTCCAAAAGTTTGAACTGTAGTGCATAATCTGTATATAATGTGTAATAAGCAGGATAATGTAATGTAGTGGGCTAGTTATTATAACAAAATAGCCCTAGACCCACTGATCTATATAATGACCAATGGTTCTCTATTATAGATCAGTGCCTAGACCGGAAAATCAAAACCCCAATGTGCAGAGGATCTGTTAATTTTGCGATAATGAACAGGCTGACTGTTCACTATCCCTTACATAGTTAAATTCTTCAAAGTTGTAACATAAGGGCAGCAACCAAAGTGGGTCAATTAGGCCAATCAAATAGTAGTTATACTTCCGTGTGGACTCTTGATTAATGCAGCAGACAGCATTTCTGCTTAATGAACTTCCATATGGTAAGCAGAGACTGACGCCGCAGGCAACCGACTGCTAGAGTAAGCACTTTGTAAAGAAGCTTATATATAGAATGATTAATTCAAAAGCCCGAAGATTTCATGGCAAAAATTAGGTATGGGGTGAATACAACAAAGCAATATTACTTGTACATCAAATGAGTACAAGCAAGTTTCTTTAAATAATCAAAATACAAAACAGTAATCATTTGAGTATCAGATTTAGCTTAAAACTATAATACAAACTTAAAACTTATAATACAAACTATTGTTTTAAGTTTGAGGTTAGTATGACTTTTTTCAAGAAATTGATACTTTTATTTAGAAATGATGATTTAATTTGATTAAAAGTGTGAGAAAAGACATTTATAATGTTAAAAAAGATTTGATTTGATTATAATAAATGTTTCCTTAACACCAAATCAGTATACAAAATGATTTCTGAAGGATCATGTGACACTGAAGACTGGAGCAATGTTGCTAAAAATTCAGCTTTCTATCACAGGAATAAATCATATTTTTAAATTTATAACTATAGAGCATAGTTATTTTAAATTGTAATAATATTTCACAATTTTACTAAAATTTTTTTACTGTTTTACTGTCTTTTTGAACAAATAAATTCCACCTTGGTGAGCAGAAGACACTTCTGAATGGCTGTGTATATAAAAAGACACCAAGCCTGAATTTATTTGATCCAAAGTACAAAAAAACAGTAAAATTTTGAAATATTTTTACCATGTTTCTATTTGAATATATTTTAAAACGTAATTTATTCCTGTGATCTCAAAGCATTTTTTAGCATCATTACTCCAGTCACATTATCCTTCAAAATCATTGTAATATTCTGATTTGCTTCTCAAAAAAAGATTTGTTTTTATTATTATGTTGAAAACAGCTGAGTAGAATCTTTTCAGGTTTCTTTGATGAATAGAAAGTTCAGAAGAATAGCATTTTTTTGAAATAGAAATCTTAACTTTTAAAGCATCCTTGTTATTTATTTATTTATTTTTTAAGATAAATGCTGATTTTTGGATCTTTCTATTCATCAAAGAACCCTGAAATTAAAATGTACTCCGTTTTAAATATTGATAAAACTTTCTTGAACAGCTTTGATCACAGGAATAAATTGTTTAAATATATATATACAAATATTTTAACTGTTTTTGCTGTACTTGCTGGATCAAATAAGTGCAGGCTTGGTGAGCAAAAGAGAACTCTGTAAAAATATTAAAAATCTTACTGTTCAAAAACTTTTGACTGGTAGTGTATATGTGCTATAATGTGTATAAAATCAAATATAACATACTGCTCAAGGTCTCATCAAAATGTAAAATTTCAGCATCCAAGACAGAGAACCTGGGTCAAAATGGACAATCTTACCAGCCATCCTCTTCCTGTGCTGAGTTTCAGGATGCCCTCTGCCGTGCGATTCCGGTACCCGCCGGGTGAGCTGGATGGGCCATCCAGAAAACGCTGGGCCCTGATATCATAGAAGAGCAGGGAGCCTTGGCCAGTGCCTACCGTCACTATGTGTTCATAGAAGCTCACAGAGCGAATACCTAAGGGAGAATTAAACACAAACCTGAGCACCAGTTTGCTTTGCAAATGACAACTTTTTAACTATCATCAGATGAGGGAGAAAACACACCACTGCCACGCTCCCTGGAGCTCACGGATTTGATATTCTGAGATGACTGCCGGGGGTCAAGGAAGGAAACGTGTGCTTGAGAGCCGACTGCATAAACAGACCAATCCACCCCGTATGCTAGACACACGTTCTCCTTACAGTAAGGGAGTTTGGTAGAAAGCTCCTAAATGGGAAAAACACTTATTAGACATTTGTAAAAATCTACAAATTTTGAGCTTGACAAGAGTCAATACAAGAGGGGGTAAAAAAAAAAATGCTGATAGTAGCAATTGTACCTTGCACAGGTTGTCTTCAGCCTTCCACAGATGGAAATATCCATCTAAAGATACGGCACCCAGCTCCTAATGGATGAATGAAAGAGATAAAAGCAGAATTGGAGAAACGATGAGCTTGAATAACACACAAAGCAATCAATTTTCAGTCACTTGAGTCCAGGGCAGCGGCTGACCTTATGGCTGTTGTTGAAGGCCAGTGCGCGCACTTTGCAGTTGTAGGGGTGGGTGTACTCTTTCGGGATGTCCTTGAGAGCGCGGTGAGAGATGTGAGAGTAACAAGGAACACCTTCCACATTCTGACGCTTCTCGGCCTGAGTCAGCACCTCCTCCGATATCTCCCACAGACCCATGGAACCGTCACGAGATCCTGCTCCAGTGAATAAAAGATTTGGTCTACTTTAAATGGAACAGTAGAATCTGTACTGCATGAATGCTTATAAGATATAATGTATAATTAATAGCAAAAATAAACCTTGAGAAGGTAGTCAGACAATTGAAGTCAAAAGTTTACATACACCTTGCAAAATCTGCAAAATGTTAATCATTTTACCAAACAACGGGGATCATAGAAAATGCATGTTATTTTTTTTTTAGTACTGACCTGAATAAGATATTTCACATAAAAGACATTTACATATAGTCCACAAGACAAAATAATAGTTGAATTTATAAAAACGACCTTGTTCAAAACTTCAAATGTTTACATACACTTGACTCTTAACACTGCATTGTTACTTGAATGATCCACAGCTGTGTTTTTCTGTTTAGCGATAGTTGTTCATGAGTCCCTTGTTTGTCCTGAAGAGTTAAACTGGTTGCTGTTCTTCAGAAACATCCTTCAGGTCTCAAATTATTTGGTTTTTCAGCATTTTGTATATTTGAACCCTGACAACAATGATAGTATGATTTTGAGATCCATTGTTTCACACTGAGGACAACTGAGGGACTCATATGCAACTGTTACAGAAGGTTCAAATGCTGACTGATGCTTCAGATGGAAAAACGATGCATTATTTTGTCTTCTGGGGAACATGCAAGTATCTTCTGTAGCTTCTGAAGGGCAATGCTATATGAAAAAATAATAATGAAAAAATGATATTTAGGCGAAATAAGAAAAATGTACACATCCTCATTCCGTTCAAAAGTTTACACCCCTGGCTCTTATTGAATTGTTTATCATTCTGGAGAATCAGTGAGCATTTGAACCTTCTGTAATAGTTACATATGAGTCCCTCAGTTATCCTCAGTGTGACAAGATAGATCTCAAAATCATACAGTCATTGTTGGAAAGAGTTTAAATACACAAAAATGCTGAAAAAAAAACTAAGAATTTGTGGGAACTGAAGGATTTTTCCATAAGAACAGCAGGCAGTTTAATGGTTCAGGACAAACAAGGGACTCATGACTAATCACTAAATAAAAAACACAGCTGTGGATCATTCAGGTAACAACAGTATTAAGAATCAAGTGTATGTAAACTTTTGAACAAGGTAATTTTTATAAATTCACCGATTATTTTCTCTTGTGGACTATATGTAAACATCTTCTATGTGAAATATCTTATTCAGGTAAGTAATAAATAAATAAAAACATGCATTTTCTATGCACCATATTGATATATATCCCTATCTTTATATGTATAAAAAAGTACGAGTCATTTTCACTTGCTTAACTGTAATGAAAATAATGTGAAATATTCTTAATGTTCCTGAACTAAGGCTGGTTTCCGTTATGCAAAACTAACTTTCAATTTCTTCTCTCCTTTTGCTCTTTGGGTGAAATATAATACTGTCAATTCTTGACAGGTTTCTTGAAATGCACATTAGCACTTAATGTGCTAGAACAGTGTTAAGTATTTGCTCAAAACTGGATCTGCAAGCTTCTTACCGGAGACTGCCATGGTATCACTGATCCACGCAATGGAGAATATCCAGTCATTGTGTCCATCCTGTCAGAAATACAGCACCAGAACTACTTTATCCATGCATAACAATATTGTTTTCATCATGCTAGTTAAAATCTAGCCACAAAGGGCACTTAAGCTCTATAGAGCCAAACCCTGAAGCCACTAAACCGTTTGACATTTACACAACTTGTGCAACTAGGAAAAGAGCAAAGGCCGGACTCACATCACCGACGCAGACAGGGTCAAGTGTGGGAAGTCTGTACACTGCCAGGCTGTTGGGGTTGTCTCCTCCAGTGGCCAACAAAGTCCGAGAGGGGTTCAGCTCAATGGCGTGGATGCCACATCCCTGCTGGACATCGAGGCCGCCGACTGATCCTGGATTGTGGAATGGGAAATGGCCTCCCACTCCACTCAAACCCTGGGAAACCTCTCCCCTGCCTTCTCTGTCTTTCAGCATGGGTATCCTGGTTATCTGTCCCGAGAGGACATCCACCACAAATAGCTGAGATAACAAAGAAAAACATTAGTAAAGTCATCTGAAAGAGAACTGTAACTAGGAGATAATAAATATAGATCTATTTCACATGGCTTCAGAAGTGTTAGAAGCATATGTGACCCTGGACCACAAAAGCAGTCATAAGGGTCAATTTTTTGAAACTGAGATTTGTTGCGAGATATAAACTCGCAATTCTTACTTTTTTCTCAGAATTTATATAAACTTGCAATTTAAAGTTATAAAGTCCAGTTCTGAGGATAAAAAAGTCTATGTTTATAGAATTGCAAGTTTATATTACACAATTCCCACTTAATTTCTCAGAATTCTGAGTTTATATCTCGAATTCTGACTTTATAACTTGCAATTGAGACTTTATTTCTCAGAATTGTGAGTTTATGTCACGCAATTCTGACTTTGTCACATATAAACTCACAATTCTGACTTTATAACTCGCAATTGAGAGTTTATATCTCAAAAAAAAAATTAATTGTGAGTTTGTATCACACAATTCTAAGAAAAAGTCAGAATTGTGAGAAGTCGCAATAACCTTTTTATTCGGTGACGGAAACAGGTTTCTTTAAAGCCCTGACATCAATTGAATTAAGTTGAAATGTTTAAGTTTTGTAATATTTTATTTCAGTGAACATTTTATTTTATTTCATAAGTGACAAAATAGTTTGTATAGTAAAATATAATAGGTAATATATAATATATATATATATATATTTTTTTTTCTTCCCTTTACCATTTGCACTATATCCCAATCTATAAAAATGTACTTACTCAACAGAATATCATGAAAGTGTCTCAGGAAAATTAAACCTGGTTTATTTTTACAGAAAATATAAGTAAATACTGAAAATAAATGTAACCTGCATTATGTATGTGTGTGGGGTGAAAGCAGAAAACTGAGCAAAAATATATTCTCAAAATAAACTGATTTAGAACCTGATTTACTATCAACATCAACAGTAGAAAAACACTTAAGAATTAAATGGCAGGAAAGACCAACATCTTGAAGATCATAAACATAGCACTGAAGGGATATTTCACCAAAAAATTTAAATTCTGTCATTAATTACTCACCCTCATGTCATTCCAAACCTATGAGACAATTGCTTATTTTCAGAACACAAATTGAGATATTTATGATGATCTAAGAGGTCAGAGCCTAAGAATTTGACAGCTTTCTGATCCTGCATAGACAGCAATGCATAAACCACGTTCAAGGCTCAGAAAGGTCACCATTAGAATAGTCCATGTGACATCAGCGTTTCAACCGTAATTTTATGAAGCTACGAGTTAAATTTATGTGCACAAAGAAAACAAAAATAACAACTTCGCTTCTGCATCTCCGCCACAAGGTCGGAAAGCTCTTAAATTTCATCAAAAATATTTTAATTTGAGGTCTTGCAGGTTTGGAACGACATGAGGGTGACCAATTAATGACAGACTTTTCATTTTGTGTTTGCATTAACCCTTTAATAACATTATTTACTAAAGTACTAATCAGAAACCATCTCACCGTGTTGCATTTGGTCCCGCACACCACCTGCCTGTGGTTGAGCCATTGGGAAGCGAACACCTTGTTGAGGCGGCCGAGGGAGAACTCTCTCTCTCTGAGGATTCCTGGGATGCGTCCGGCTGCGAATCCGCGCAGACTCCGCTGGAAGCTCCACTCATGCTGCTGCTGTGGCCGGAACTCCCTTCCTCTCACAGAGCACACCACCGATCGCCGGCTCTGCCGCCAGTGCTGGGCATGACGCGCTGAGCTGGACACGCGGGCACGCTTAATCGCAGACTGGCACCAGTCAAACTGTCAGACAGACAAAACGGAGGGAAAACATGAAAACAATGTACTAAGATTAATCTATCTATCTATCTATCTATCTATCTATCTATCTATCTATCTATCTATCTATCACCATATCAGCATCAAAGGTTATATTCATGGAAAAGTCAACAATAATAAGATACAACTGTTTTAAAATAACTATACTTTAATGAACTGTATACAACAATTTAAAGTCCCCATTAAGTTTTTTGGCTTTTAATATGAATATGTTAGCCTTAAGGACATCACCCTGCACTTCAGCTTCTCATCAAACTTTCTGTCCAATCAAATCCTTTTTAGAATCTAAAAAGGCCCACCCCCACACTATAAATAGACGCTGCGACTGAAATCTGTCACTTGTTCACAGAATTTGTATTTTCTGTATGGTCAATGGCACGTAGTGCACAATATAGGAGATAGGGAATGTTTCAGATGTTGTAAATATGCTTTCCGTTGGGGCGAATGAAGTCTGGTTTTGCGCTGTGTCATTAAGGGTTTAAATGCATAGCGCTAAAACCCTATTGTAATTGTCAGAATGGTCACGAATCAGCTATCTCCATGTGAAACTGATTGTGCAGACCAAAGCATAAGTCGTAGAGACTTGAAACTTGGAGGGATGGTAGTACTCGCACTGCCAACAATGTCACCAAGGCTCGCCCCAATTGGCCTGACAGGGGCACTACAACTACCAAAAGTACGAAATTGCTCAAGTGTTTGATGTCGCTGGAATCCTAGGCTCATGCTAAGCACAACACATGCTTAGCACAACGCATGCAGATTCAATCAAGAGCTTGGCAAAATTTTTGGGCATTTTGGATTTTTTGCAAAACCTACTTTTGCGTACTAGTCCTAGGTTTTTCGACCGATTGAAAACAAACCAGTGCAGAATGATTTTCTGAAGAGCAAATATCAATAATTAATCAAAAAAAGTCTAACTTTCAACTCGCCGTTGCAAAGGGACGCCAAAATGTCTGAAAGGGGCAAGGCCACTTTTAGTAAAATGCCTAAAACTCCTGAATGGAATGAGATATCTTCGACAAACTCAAATCGCGGAGCTTGGCAACTTGGTGGCACTATAAGAGGGAAAGAACATAAAAATGGCTATACCCACGCAACCATTTGTTCCATCAACATGAAAATCACTGTGTACGCTCTTGGTCCAAAGTGCCAAAAGAGTCTATAAGGACATTTCCATGGCCCCAAAAGTCTGTAGAAAATTTGAAAGAAATCAGCCACTGGGGAGCGATATTGTATTTTTAAGGCCGTAAACGATTGTACATTGCACGGTTTTTCACACATACATGCAATATTCGTATCGTATAACAGAACTTAACTTTTTCCTCTAAAACCACTGCTGTCAATCAAATCATTTGTTAAATGATTGAGAAGATGTAAAAAAAAAATACTTTTGTGAACTAGTCTTAGGTTTTTTGCTCAATCTGGAAAAAAAAAAAAACACTGCAGGACAATCAATTCTTTAGAATCGATAGATCGATAGATAGATAGATGGATAGATAGATGGACAGACAGATGGATAGATTGTTGGATAGATAGATGGACAGACAGATAGATAGATAGATGGACGGACAGACACAGACAGACAGACAGACAGACAGACAGAAATTTACCCTTTGGTAAGCTATAACAAGGTAGTTCAGGAAAGGGCCTGTCTAAATTTACCCAAAATCCTATAAAGCCTAAAGAAAAACTCTACTTCACAAATCCAGCTGAGCACATGCGGCAGGTTAATTCTAAACAAGCATACAAAGTTTTAAGGAGATCAGACTACAGCTGGCACTACAATGTTATATAATATAAAATTTTTTGTGGTAAATTACCTGTATTAAAAAAGAGGCTTGCTACATAATGTCTTTTTTTTCATTTAAATGCCTTAAAGCGCTTGAAACCTGGTAATCTTTTTTAAAGAATAATTTAAATTTGCATTACACGAATCCTTTTTATAAAACTTGAGAATGGGTTTGTTCACTTAAACCCTAATTGTACTTCACAAAAATGCTCTTTTGTTGGTGAATTGCATGTCTCTTTCTCAAACTGATTACGTAACATTTTCGAACAGAAACCCTGAATTATGAACACAATCTCACGGGACATCTGGTTTTAGGTGGCTTCCTTGCAATCCAGCACTGTGTAGGCACTTTTGCAGCTTTTAAAAACAGCTTGCATTCGAAGAAAAACACCTGGTGGCATTGCGAATTCATCACCACACTCTGCTAACAACCTTCTACACAATCAAACACAATAAATTACGTCAAATCTGCCAAGCAACAAAAGTGGAGGCATCCATCTGATGTTAACGCCAGCTGGCAGACAAAGCGATTCTGTGCTCCCAGCGAGGATCGACAAATCAAATTTAGCAGTGACAGGGTCGAGTAAAACCAACGGCTTGAAGTATATCAGCTCCCGTGGGCCCAACAATCCGTGTGTGAGAGACTGAGACTCATTCATTTTAATGCAGATTCTGACTAACATCAGCACTGGCATCAGACTTATCAAAACATCATCACCCATACTATTGCTGAAATTACATCATATGTCCAAAGTGAGATGAGTAATACACTCCTTCTAGTCATAAACACTGATGTATTTCTACATCAGTAAAGCTCTTCCAATCTTCCTTCAGGCCGTATCTGACTGACCCAGATCCTAGCGGCCAAGTAGGTCACAACAGGATCTTAGTCAATACACGACCACCTTTCCACAAAAACAAAAGAAATGCTTAAGTGTCTGTGCTGTGACGAAGATCCTGCAAGGATCAGCGATAACAATCAAGCGGTACAAAAATAAACTACTAAAATATGTCATTGGAGATACAGTCTCTATAGTCCCGCCCCCAAAATTACGTCATTGGATGTCGTGTTGTGCTGGTCGGGATGCTCAAAATACATTTCAGAGGCATAAAACTGCAAATGGTGGTCTCGCTGCATATTAAGCTGTGACATAAATGCACTACATGATTGCAATACAGCGCTTGAGAGTAACAAACTCACTATTATACATTTTTTATATATTTTCACTAATAATTTCAAATTTCAAAATAATTTATAAAATAAGGCTTAATGTAGTGTTACATGAAAAATTTTAAATAAACACAGTGAGATACACAATTATTCACATTGTCAGGCCTAGTATTTGTTATTACAAACATCAGTCTCTGAGGCCTTTAATATCAGTGCACTGTTTTTATTGATTTTCTCTTTCAGATTTGGCTGTCACATAGGGATATGTCCAGAGCTGACCCCTGATATCCAAAATAAACCTTCAACAACACCAAATAAGGATCTTCCAAGCAGTGTGTTGCCCTGAAGACCACCTCCCCCATATGAGAACCCTATCCTGTCCTGTGTATCCTATTTAACACACCTACTTCATCTACAAGGCTCATATAGAAACATCTTGCTCACTGACTACTGGGACAAAGAAATATCCTGCTTCTTCTATTTTCCCATAATATGTGCATTTTTATTTGCCAATTACATAATATACACTACCAGTCAAAAGTTTTTGAACAGTAAGATTTGATGCAAAGTAAAGGAAAAACAGTGAAATTCTGAAATATTTTTACTATTTAAAATAACTGTTTTCTATTTGAATATGTTTTAAAATGTCATATATTCCTGTGATTTCAAAGTTAATTTTTTTAGCATTGTTATGCCAGACACATAATCCTTCAGAAACTATTCTAATATTCTGATTTGTTGCCCAAAAAACATTTATTATTATTATGTTGAAAACAGCTGAGTAGAATTTTCGCCTGGTTTCAGAAGAACAGTATTTATCTGAAATAAAAATCTTTTATAACATTATAAGTGTCTTTATCATCACTTTTGATCAATTTAAAGCATCCTTACTAAATAAAAGTCTCAAAGATTTTGAATGGTATAGTGTATAATGTTACAAAAGCTTTTTATTTCAGATAAATGCAGATTTTTTTCATCAAAGAATCCTAAAAAATACACTCAACTGTTTTGAATATTGATTAAAAAAATTCTCAAGTTTCTTGAACAGCAAATTAGAATGATTTCTTAAGGATCGTGTGACACTGATAACTGGAGTAATGATGCTGAAAATGTAGCTTTGATCACATGAATAAATTACATTTTAAATTATAATATTTATATATTTTTGAATATTACCGATTTTGCTGTAAGAGACTTCTATAACAAATAAAAGAAAACATTCAAAATAGGGCTGCACAATATTGGGAAAATATGCAATATGCGATATTGGTGATGAATATTGCGATAACGATATTTCTTGCGATATTACATTTCCCTAGAGAAATGCTTTAATAATTATTATTAGGGCTGGGTAAAAAATATCGATTCTCCGATTTTAATCGATCTTCAGTTTAACGCAACGATATCGATTCGGGAAATCCCCGAATCGATTCTTAATGCACGTGCTTCACGTAAGAGGATATTTATTCCCCTCTCGTCCAGAAGGTGTCACTAGTGTTCCTGCTGAGAGTTTTCTCAACCGCTGGTGATCTAATCACAGCGCAAAGGAGCTGCCTTAGATCAGATCAGAACATGTTGATCAGCTGCTTTTTTTTTTTTTTGCAGAAAAATCTGGTGATCAAAAATGTTTAGGCTGTAGTTAAGAACTGTTAGTTTTATGGACAGTTAGAATGTTTTGTATACGCAGACAAGGGCTTTATGATGGGCCTGTTTTGAACATTTTGAATTTAGAAAAATGTTTTATTTCTTAAACATGTTTGAAGTTCTTAATAGATTTCACTGTTGCACATTTACAGTCTTTTTATTTTTTTACAGTAATGTGCATTTTGCAGTTTGTTTACATGGTATACAATGGATGCACATAATTTTGAATTCTTGTTACAGTGTTCATTTAAAATAAAAGTTGTTTAAAATAAACAATTGTGCACCCTATTATTAATGTTGATGTGTATTTCAGTAATAAACTTAAGTAGGAGAGTTTCAGTTACCAGCATTTATATCAAAATATGGATCCCATGTCTGCAAAACTAACATTTTAAATGAAATAATGATAGCTAATCGATATTGAATCGAATCGAATCGAAATCGAAATCGAATCGAATCGAAACCATAAAAATAAGAATCGAATCGAATTGCCAAATTGGTCACAATACCCAGCCCTAATTATTATTGTTATTATTATCTATTTTTTTAAATCTTTTATATATGTGACCCTGGACCACAAAACCAGTCTTAAGTCGCTGGGGTATGTTTGTAGCAATAGCCAAAAATACATAGTATGGGTCAAAATTATTGATTTTTCTTTTATGCCAAAAATCATTAGGAAATTAAGTAAAGATCATGTTCCATGAAGATTTTTTGTAAAATTCCTACTGTAAATATATCAAAATGTAATTTTTGATTAGTAATTTGCATTGTTAAGAACTTAATTTGGACAAATTTAAAGGTGATTTTTAGGGCTGCAACTAACGACTATTTTAATAGTCGACTAGTCACCGACTATTGAAACGATTAGTCGACTAATCGGATAATTATTCAATTTTTCTCAAATTTAGCATGCGATTGCTTTAATTATGTGGAAAATGATAGTAAACACAAGAAAGAAGGGGGTACTTCAATGAAAAATGCATATTTTATTGAACTTTGCTGCTGATAGGCCAATTCATACTAAAAGTAAATAAAAATGCCCTGTCTAAAACCATTTAGGCACAGTGCTTGGTCAGTACAGACATAAATGCATAAATTAAGAAACTCTATAATCTTTTTAAAGGACAGGCACATTTGTTTTATAAGAAAAAATAAATTAAAATCAAGTAAACATTTTCTTCCTGTAAACCAGAGGCAGGCACATCAGCAGCAATAATACCGTAAACAAAAATGTATATCCAAAACACAACGTACTGGCTTCCATGTTATTTAAATCTTACCGAGGCCAGCCAAACTCCGTTTCATTCAACTGTCCGACGTGCTTTCTCTTTAAATGTTCGTGCATCACAGAGGTGCTGCCGTGATGCGCAAGGACTGCTTTACAAACCATGCAGGTAATCTTTTTATTCGCCGTAGCAGGCTAAAATGCTCCCAAACTTTATGCCTGTTTCACACATACTCAGTCTGCATTGCGTCTACAGTCCGTGTGCGTTACGTATGCGGTGCAGAATCAGCACGGACTCGTTTTGCGCTCACACAGAACGCGTTTACAGTCCGTACATTGTGAACGTTGTAATCCGTTAACATGGGTGTGGAAAAAAAATACGCACTGCAGACGGAGTATGTGTGAAACGGGCGTGTTTTGGTACGCGCAGCTGCTGCATTCAGTGCATTGGACGCCGCCATTTCTGCATGTTATCGCTCAGCATAGAAGCTAATGCCTATGGGGCCGTTCACATGTCGCGCCTAAAAACGCGTGGAAAACGCTAGGCGCGCCGCTTTCTTCCTTGTCAACAAAGCGCTCGGGCGCTTGCGCCCCGGAAGCGTCTGCCGTTTCTAAGCAACCATCAGCTGCGCTCTAGCTCCAAGCTGCGGTGCGCTTGCTGCATTCTGAAAAGTTGAGATGTTTTTATCTCGATGCGGCGCGGACGCGCCTGGAAAAAACGAGCGCGTCGCACCGCGTGCGCGTCGCGACCGCGTCGCTTCCAATATGCGCGCGCAAGCCGCGCGTCTCCATTTGAAATAACGAACTTGCGCGCGCAAAAGACGCTTCATGTGAACGGCACCTTCGTGCGACTCTCGGCAGAGAGATGCCTCACTCGGTCGGAAAAAACATGTCTGGCGACAACATCGACAATGAAATTCATTGTCGACTATTTCTATTATCGATTTTTGTCGACAACGTCGACGAATCGTTGCAGCCCTAGTGATTTTCTCAGTATTTTGATTTTTTTGCACCCTCAGATTACAGATTTTCAAATAGATGCATCTCAGACAAATATTGCCCTATCATAACAAACCATATCTCAATAGAAAGCTTATTTATTGAGCATTCATGTGATGTATACATCTCAGTTTTGTAAAATTTAACCTTATGACTGGTTTTGTGGTCCAGGGTCACATATGTAATGATCATGCTAAAATAAACAGGTAATAGATATTCTTCTGTCATCCGAATTAAATCTAATTCAGGCTAAAAAAAAAAAAAAAATTATGTTAAGTAAGTTGCAAAAATTGTGAATTTTTTTTTTAAAGCCTCAGAATCAAATTTTTAACAAATTACAGTATAAATAACAAAAAATAGACAATAAATGCAGCCATATTCAAAGTAGACTACTCTTTCAATATTCACAGTGCAAATAGAGACCACATTTTTTTAAGTATGATACAGAGTTATAGACAACTACACAACTTATTATAGCCCACATTCTAATAACAGCCTAGATATTTTATCTAGCCTAATTTGTGCGCATTGGGGAGTCGCTCTCTAAACGTGGGGTATTAAAATTGCTTTTAAATGCGCATAGCCTACGCGTTTTACCTTTGGTTTCGTTTTAAGGATCGGGCAAAACTTTCGGCAGTGCATAGAATGCACTCTGCAATACAAGAGATTACTTTAACAAACCATTTGAAAGTCGGAGGACACCAACAGGATTTGGAAAAGCCTGTCCCCAGTAGTGTTGTCAAAAATATTGATATTTCGATAAATATCGATACTGAAATATCCGAACGATACCAATACTAATTTCCCGAAGTATCGATACTAGCCTAGCTGTTACTTTCACTTCTACACAAAGGCGAGTTTACAAACACCACACGTGACCACGGTGCCTGGTCTCGTCTCATTCAAGTGAAGCGAATAGAGTGCGGCTTTGTTTGATAAAGAGCACAGCAGGAGTGCTATCTGGAAATATTTCGGATATGAAACAAACGAACATGGAAAGCCGAAGTACACAAGCAAGCCAATATGTAAGAGTTGCTACAGAGCAGTGGTAACAAAAGGCGCTAACACCACTAATTCGCAAAGCAGCTGAAAGACAGACACCCAGATCTATATAAAGAAGAACTGTACTCATTTTAACATTACTGAATCATTAAATAAGATTGCCTTTTATTGTTGCTGATATGAGTGTTGTTCCGTTTTTTTTATACCGTAGTTCGTTGAGATTGAGGAATCTTAGACGAGTAAATACTTTAACTGCGGTCAAATGTAAATTAACTGCGCTTATATAACTTTATAAAAAAAAAAAAACATTACTTAAATTCTGCAATTTGTCTTAATGTCTATCCAGTGAGACACTGAGCATTGTTTTCGCGTGTGATGCACGCATGTTTGCTTGCATGGATCGTTGATTATGAATCCGGCATTAAAATCTGTTCGTCAAATAATGTTAATGTATTAACCAGCATTTATGAACGAGCAATGCATTTGTTACAGAATATTTGAATCTTTGATAACGGTAGGTTATAAAAATACAACGGATCATGTTAGCTCTGGTCCAATTAAAAATATTAACAGATAACTTTGGATTTTAATTGGATAATGTATTAGTAAATTATAGATTAAAATTTTAACTAAGATTAATAAATGTTTTGAAAGTATTTGTCATTGTTTATTCATGTTAACTAACAAATATCTTTTACCATTAACTTAAGTTCTAAGATTAGTTAGATAGTTTAGTTAATTGTGTGGTCTAAAAATAAAAAGAAAAAGTTTACGACCTACACTACCAGTTGTATTTGAACAGCAAATAAAGCATGAAGCTCAAACTCAAATGAAGCTAAGAAGCTGAACAGGGCTGTAGCAGTTAGGGATGCTCATGTTGACCGTTTAACCGTTAACCGACAGTAAGAATTTTAACCGATTATTACTATCAGTTAAACGGTTTAAAAGGGTTTTTTTCTATTCTTTTTTTTTTTACGTTTGCTGCATGGTGAAAGAAATAATGCTATTTGTAAGTTATCTGTTTACTCACGTGTCGACACGTGCAGTGTGGCTGTACAGACATATTTCGCTTCACCTTTACTTAGTAAACAGATGTAGTATATGCAACTCAGTGGCAAGTGGCGTTATTGGGTTATCAGAGAGTGAATCCGTGAGTGAATGTATTCAAATTCTGAATGAATTATAGTCTAGAAAGTGCGCAATAGGCGCTCCCGTTACAATCACTGGAAAGCTATCACTCATCCTAGAGTAGTTCATCGCAATCTCATAAAGTTATTAAAAAGTAATAAAATAACCTTTACACTGCACAATTAATCTCTTATTTATATAATGTCAACACTTTCTTTGTTTTAATAAGAGAGTTCACGAAAGTGTAGAAATCAGCAAAACTGAAACCGGCACTTTGGTTGGTGAGTGGATTGTAACATAGCCTCCTCTGATTGGCCACAGTGATAATCAAATCAACATACATGTCTGTGATTGGCTATTGCTGAACGCTGTAAAACACGCGCTTCTCCACACGCATATGACAGTGGATGGAAGTCCCGAACCGCAAATTGAAAGGGTTTTTGTGATGGTGATTTTTTTTTCGCGGATCTAAGAGTTAACAGGCAGCGGTCCTGCCTATCCGTACAGCATGTGGACATGTTAAAAACTAGGCCCACTGAGGTATTGGCTGGCCTGCTATATATTTTTATGTCCGACGAGAAGAATAAGACCGGTACAGTTCTTCAAAGCGCATAAAAGGATTCAGTGTGTTTTAGTTTTGTCATCTTAATTAGCTAGTTATTTAATTTATACATATTTAGTGTAGGCCTATTTATATTATTCTTTTTTTTTCCATTCAGATTTTCTCTGTTCTCAGAACCGCTGCTGATGCGTGATAATTTGAGTATATGTCAATACAGTTTTTGTTGTTGCTCTGTATGCTGCTGTTTGCACGTTAAAATAAAACATTTGCTTGTATTTTTAATGTATCATCACAGACACTCGTGCATTCTATTTTTATTTTAAACTAATTTATTATTCTAATTTTATCAGTTAACGGTTAATGTTCGGATGACGAGCAGCGGTTGTCGGTCAGGAAAATTAACCGAAATGAGCATCCCTAGTAGCAGTGTACATATGCATATACATCATTGTCATGTTCTAGACTACATTTATCTTTAAATTAAAAAAGAAATTTAATTAATATTGTGGCAGTTTTTTTCTCTGTGGTATCGAAAATAGTATCGAATATCGATATTTTTCAAGGTATCGTATCGAAGTTAGAAATTCCAGTATCGTGACAACACTAGTCCCCAGTGGAAAATACTCCCCTTCGTGAGTGGAACTCGGCCACTGAGTTATCATCTGATGTGAATGAATGCCGCGTTGTACAGAACCTTTTTACTGTCCACAATCAAAAATCGTCATACCACACACCCATAATTGCAATGCAGTTTATGCAAATCCGGAACAAAGGTTTCAGAAAAAAACGGCCGGTTCCTAGTTCAGCGGTGCGCATCGTCAGTGACAGGAAGACGGCTAATATCTCAAATCTTCATTAAAGGTAACAATAAAGATTAAGTTTAAATGGTTATGTAATGTTGGAGAGAACGGCGAACGCATCAGCTCACAGCAGTCTGTGCAGTAGTTAGGTTAGCGAAAGTTTGGTAAAGAAATGAAACTAGGTCGCACCACAACAATTTCTCGCACAAATGCTCCCAAATATAATTTGAGGTTGTGCAGATTAAATTTTGGGAGCATAATCGGTGGCAATTTTGATTCCTGTACAGTTCTTTTTAGGCAAAAGTTTAGCGCTGCTGTCATTTTCTCCCTTCATACTCCTGCCGTATGAGCCACCGGGTTCACCCGGTTTGCCCGTTCTAGCCAATAGCATTATAGAACCTACTTGGGAGGCGGGTATAAAGATAGTAAGCCCCCATCTGTTTGGTCAAATGAGGACAACCTATGCATGCAACGCACAAATGTTTGGCACATAAATTAAATGTCAATTATCGCATCTCTCTGCGATACTGATATCGCTTATACTAATATCGCGATAACTAGGGCTGTCGCGATAACCGCAATATCAAGCTATTGACCTGCATAACCGCAGAGGAATGCAACAACCGCGATATTTACATGTTTTCTTTTTATGTAAGGTTTTGCCCATCTCGCTTTACTCTTAATGCATGTGTACTGAATATTAATTTAGTAATAAGTTAGTAATGGCAACAATGTGTACCTGATTTGAACAGAGGCTCAGTAGATTTGCACTTAACAAGCCTGAAAACTGACAGCGAATGAGAGAGAGAGATCGACTGAGCATGTGCGATTACCTATGTCTGTCCTTCAGGCTGAGTCAGATATATATGTGAAACTAGCTTGTCATGTCCAAGTAAAGCGAAATCTCTGTCTTAGCATCGATGCTCTGCTGGTCAGCTGATTATTTAAAAGTGGCGGTTAAAGTTAAAATGATTTTCAACAGCGTGTTTCATTACGTCTCTCTTTGAATAAATGAGAGTTTTTGAACTTGTACGTAGTTGAATTAACGGTTTAAAGACTCATTTAAAAACAGTCCCTTGCCTCCATCTTGTGGCGTAACAATGAAACTGCACTGACTGACAGCTCTATAACACGCAGGTGAAATATTAACAGAAAAAGTCTCTTGTCCAGTCAGATTCGAGGATCCGTGCTGTTAAATATATATATGAAGAGTTCAGATGTACTGTTTCAACTAGATTTGGTTTCGGTGTATACCGAAACCAAATCTCGTTGAATATAAATTATAAATAATATGGCGGTAATACCGCATATCGCGCTATTGAGCCACTCAAAATTACCGCAAGGGAAATTCTTTAACCGCAACAACCCTAGCGATAACGATAATTTTTTTATATATCGTGCAGCCCTAATTCAAAATCTTACTGTTCAAAAACTTTAGATTGGGTCATTATCTTACAATAATGTGTCAGATATTCATTGACATAAATAGCATTTACTTTAATAAACTCCATGAACTGTCACCATATTTAAACAACAGCAAAAATCATACAAAACTATTTCACTCCTGTGACATTTTTTTACTCGTGGTAATAATAGAACCAACATAAAAATACCAGGAAAATACAAGCAAGATGATTTTAAATGATAAACGATAACATGACAATAACAAAAATTCGCCCGAACCTGTACGACCTTGTTGAACTCATAGCAGGTGAAAGAAAGAAAGAAGGCCCTTAAGAATGAAGGTTGCCTTTGATACTGCCTGATTTTATAAATGTTTTCAAAAATATCTGACAGTTTACAGACACCGCTGTGAAAAGTACCTTAAACGAAGCTCTTATTTCTGTTAGGATATAGTAATGTTTGTATTCTTTTGAATTCTGTCTAATAAAAGGTGTTTTTTAGAATGACAATCTAATCAGAGAAATGAAACAAATGAAATAAACTAATATGTCCAGACCATAATAGTGATCATATATGTGACCCTGGACCAAAAAAAAACAGTCTTAAGTAGTACGGGTATATTTGTAGCAATAGCCAAAAATGCATTGTATAGGTCAAAATTATCTAAAAAATAATAAACAATAAATCAAAACTTAATTTTTGATTAGTAATATACATAGCTAAGAACTTCATTTGGACAACTTTAAAGGCGATTTACTCAACATTTTAATTTTTTGCACCCTCAGATTGCAGATTTTCAAATAGTTGTATCTCATCCAAATATTATCCTATCCTAACAAACCACACATCAATGGAAAGCTTATTTATTCAGCTTTTAGCTACTGCTTTGTGCTCACTATGTTAAGAACATTATAGTGATCATATATGGATGCTGTTCAGAACTAATGTATGACATGTTTTGTCTCACTGAGCTGCAAAAGCCTCATTGTGCTATTGAAAATGAAAAATAATGGAGAGCTGTAGCAGACCTCTGTCGTATTGGACGACTAACCAGCTTACACTGTCTGGCTCTTGCTGGAGAAACATTATCCTGTAATCTAGTGCAGGATTAAGACGTACTCAAACAAAACGCATATCCTTAATGTCCAAGACCAACTGATAAATGATTACACATTAATAAACCAGCTCACCAACGCCAGATCAACGTCAACAACTAAGTTAACAACCCCACCATTAGCCTTTAGCCAGCAGACTGCTGCTAACATTAGACTGCAATCCTTTCTTGTTTGTAAACTGTCACGTTTAGAGCTTGTGTTTTGATTTTCTATGAATCATAGATGTTGCTTCATAGAAATCGAGAGGTTAGCATATGGCTGCATGCTGTTTTTTGTATGGCATGAGAGAGAATTGTTTTTTTACGTTACCTGTTGTTCCTTGGGCTCCTCTGCTTTCCTTTTCCTGCTAACTGTTTTTCTCGCCATAGCCCGACACGCACAGGTCCCTCACCCACATGGAGGGCAGCAGCGACGCTGGGAAGTGGATCATATAATGGCGATGGGGTTGTTTCGGCGGCCTCCGGGCTGGTGAAGCGGCGCGACTAATCGAATCCAACCGAGTCGAGTCGGACGAGGCTGAATCGAATAACCGTCCAATTCCGCTGCAGTGGCCGATCACCGATCCCCTTCGGTTTGGGTCGTTTTTAGGGCAGGCTTGTTTGCTTTCCGTCTCTGTGGAGGAGCTCCAAGGGTAGTGCTGCCCCTCCCCTGCGCCGAGCTCACTTTTCACCTATCTTCTTTCTCTCGCGCTGTCCGTCGTTCTCCTGACAAAACGCGTCATCCGACAACGTACAGCGACGCGCGCAGCCGCAATCCAGTCAAACATCAACAAAAACAAGGTCAAACGTACGCGCGCGCGACGCTTGCGTGCGCGCCCACGACATACTCACGTTGTATGGCTTGCATTTCCTATTCTGACTGTAAATAAGTCGTGCTGCTGTGCTCATTCTTACAATTTTTTGGTGCATTTATAATGCACAGTTGCTGATTATAATTATAATCGGCTGGATAAGGAGTTAATAATCTTAATCATTTAACATAATATAAAAAACAAACAAATCAACATTATGCAAATGATAACGTATACAATAATGGTAGTTATGTTACTTAAAGGAGTAGTTCACTTTCAGAACAAAAATTTACAGATAATGTACTCACCCCCTTGTCATCCAAGACGTTCATGTCTTTTTTTCTTCAGTCGTAATGAAACGGTGTTTTTGAGGAAAACATTTCAGGATTTCTCTCCATATAATGGACTTCTATGGTGCCCTCGAGTTTGGACTTCCAAAATGCAGTTTTAATGCAACTTTAAAGGGCTCTAAATGATCCCAACAGAGGAAGAAGGGCCTTATCTAGTGAAACGATCGGTTATTTTCTAAAAGCATTTACAACTTATACTTATACTTACAACTCAAACTCAAACGCTCGATTTGCCGAGCTAGACAAGATGAGCATTTGAGGTTAAAAAGTATATAAATTGTAATTAAAAAAAATAAATAACTCATTGTTTTGCTAGATAAGACCCTTTTTTCCTCTGCTGTAATGGGTTAGAGCCCTTTAAAGCTTTATTTTGGAAGTTCAAACTCGGGGGCACCATAGAAGTCCATTATATGGAGAGAAATCCTGAAATGTTTTCTCAAAAAAAACAATTTCCTCACAACTGAAGAAAGAAAGACATAAACATCTTGGATGACAAGGGAGCGAGTACATTATCTGTAAATTTTTGCTCTGAAAGTGAACTACTCCTTTAATATTATTAGAAAAGTTTACTATATTACTAAGTTATTAATAACTTAAGTCTATTAGGCCACAATGTATTGTCGTATTTATGTAAATTATAATAAATACTGAGCTTGACCTGTGTTTGTTATAAAAATGTTTATATAAAATATTAGGAAGCTAAAAAAAGTGTTTCGATTTCAAAAAGCACCAAATTGTACGGCATTGTAAGACAAAAACAAAATAGTAGAAATTAATTCATTTTGAAGAGACCATTTCATAATTTAATTGTTTAAAAAAAATTGTTTCTATGCACCTTTTTCTTCATGTAAAAGTGGGTGTGGTCATTTGTAAATTCTATGGGCAAGGCTTCCAGTCAAACGGCTCATTTTGCTGCTTGACATTGCAAATTTGTGTTTTACCATATTATTTTAATGTATTATCTTAATTGTGAACACACTGGTTTGTAGTGCAAACAGTTTTGCCATTTACTGCAGGTATTTATTCTTCTCATTATTTCTCTATAGCTCACCCATAGGCTTACTTCTGCGTTGAGAATAAGGGTGGATAGAACTAAAATTTGTTTTAAAAGGATGACTGGATAATAAATTGAATTGGTTATTTCCTTCTGAATATCAGATGAGAAGTGGGGGAAAAAATGACGACATTTCACAAAACGATAAAAATGTTGCCACAGTTTGAACAATGCCATCTGCTGATGCACAAAGGTTTATTTTGTCTGACACACAATAAGCCGTTTAACAGCCTCATTCAACATGCACTGTGTGAATTTCCTTTAACCTGTGCTTTTTATTTCTGCTGACCTTCTGTTCCACTGGAAGTTTCACCATGGTGGCAATCAGCAAGTCGCTTACAGTTCAGGACAGGTGGGTCTTTTTTGCTGCACCTAGACAAAATCTGCACACCATAGACACTAGTGACAAACACACTCTTTGAAAAGAACAAGAAGTTTAATCATATTTAAGTCTGAAATGATTTTAAAGACGACTAAACATTTGAAATCACATTTAAGAGCAACAGATCTCAGTATCATTAAGTCATCCAATCTGCTCTACCTGTCCATCAGGTTCTCTAGCTGTACATCAGGACGTTTCCCCATTTACACTTAGAACAATAGATCTGCATTTGAGCGCTGACTCGCTCCAGGACAGAATGCTCTTTTGTGATGCAGCCAGCAGTGTGTTTGCTGTATTCTTTTCAGCCTTTTCTAGCCTGTTTAGCCAAGACTGAGCGAAGCTGTTACAAAAAGTAGATGAGGAAGAACCCTGTACACCATGTTACTTCTTTTGAATAATCAGTCCTTTACGGGATAGGTGAAACTCTCGAAATCTGTCAAGAACATATGCAGATCATATTTCATCCTAAAACCAAAAGAAAAAATAATTTTGCATCAAGACAATTTTAGGGCCATTCATTTTGTCATTTAATTTTTCATTTCAACCAAATTCATAATATTTATGCTTTTATAGAATATGAATATATGTGATTGTGATTTTTGTAGTTACCTTAAACTGTATATACACAGTTGAAGTCAAAGGTTTGCATACACCTTGCAGAGTCTGCAAAATGTTAATTATTTTACCAAAATAAGAGGGATCATACAAAATGCATGTTAGTTTTTATTTAGTACTGACTTGAATAAGATATTTCATCTAAAAGTTGTTTTTAGTCCACAACAGAAAATAATAGTCGAATTTATAAAAATGAACCTGTTCAAAAGTTTACATACACTTGATTCCTAATACTGTGTTGTTACTTAAATGATCCACAGCTGTGTTTTTTCCTTTTTTGTTTAGTGATAGTTGTTCATGAGTCCCTTGTTTGTCCTGAACAGATAAACTGCTTGCTGTTCTTCAGGTCCCACAAATTCTTAGGGACTCATATACAACAATTACAGAAGGTTTGTTTGAACCTTCTGTAATTGTTGTATACGATTCCCTAAGAATTTCCCTGATGCTTCAGAAGAAAACATGATGCATTAAGAGCCGGGTGGTGAAAACGTTTTGAATTTGAAGATCATTGTAAATTTAACTTATTTTGTCTTGTATATTTATGCAAGTATTGGAAGTACGACATAAAAAAATAAGATATTTAGGCAAAATAAGAAAAATGTACAAATCTTCATTATGTTCAAAAGTTTACACCCCTGGCTCCTAATGCATAGTTTTTCCTTCTGAAGCATCAGTAAGTGTTTGAACCTTCTGTAATAGTTGCATACGAGTCTCTCAGTTGTCCTCAGTGTAAAAAGATGGATCTCAAAATCATACAGTAGTTGTTGAAAAGGCTTCAAATACACAAAAATGCTGAAAAACCAAAGAATTTGTGTGACCCTGAAGGATTTTTCAACTATTATTTTCTCTTGTAGACTATATGTAAATGTCTTTTATGCGAAATATCTTATTCAGGTCAGTCCTAAACAAAAAATAACATGCATTTTGTATGATCCCTCTTATTTTGGTAAAATAATTAACATTTAGCAGATTCTGCAAGGTGTATGTAAACTTTTGACTTCAACTGTATATAAAAAAAGATTTTTTTAATGCAAAGTTAACTTCTTGTTTTTTTCTTTTGATTCTTTTCATTCAGGGTGACCATAAGTTCACTCACATCAGTGACTATTTGATTATTTTGACTCAACACTGGTGAAAACATATTGCACATGAAAAGTGAGCTCAAGAGGCTATTTTTGTTCCTATAATGGTGAAAATTAAGAAAATAAAAAATAATAATGCACGTCTGGTTGCTAAATAATAAAACATTTATTCATGAATGGCCAGATGAGCTACCCAGTGACCTCTATGTACTCCCTGGTCCAAGGGGAATATCATATGTGTCATATGTAATTCTTATAATTTCTCCCATCTCAGAGGAAAGTGCTTAATAGATCTTAATCAAGGTTTTCAGTGTCATGTTATACCAGGTAAAAGTCTTTTACAACTAAAGGCCGCTATCAAATGAGAGTCTCTTGCAGCAGAGGCATTATAAAAATCTACACCTCAACCTAAATGCATTGGCGTGATGGAAATTCACCGATATATATGTATATATAGATATATAGTGTAGTTTTTATTATTAATTATAATAAAATTACTGCAATGATACTGAAATATATATTTGTTGCAAAAAAAATCAGTCAAAACACACAAAATAAACTTACATTTAATTCTTATGAAAATAATGTGACAATGCAAAAAAAAAAAAAAAAAAAAATTAGATTTTTGATTGGAATATGACCTGGACTGGATAATCAGAGGTCAAAAGTCAGTATTAAGACTATGAGGTCAGACACTGGACCTGCCGAAGTAGGTTAAGTTAATTTGTTACATCAGTAAAGTTCCTATACTTCAGAGTTCTGCGTATTTTCCTGCATTCCTCTGAGGAGGGAGCCAGTATCTTTTCTATTAAGCAAGTTGGTCAATCCCTTATGAGGTAATGTGGAGATATTTGAACAGACCTACAGGTTTTCTCTGGTGACCGAAGCTCTAAAAGGCCATTCAAACAGTTTCTAATGTGCCACAAGCATTCACAGTCTCGCCTTCAGATCATTCTATTGCACAACTATCATAAACACTATCATTCAAAGGTTTGAGTTTGGTATGATTTGTTAAGGTTTTCTAAAAAGAAGTCTCTTATGCTCACCAAGGATGCACTTATTTGACTAAAAATACAGTAAAAACAGTAATATTGAGAAATGTTATTACAATCTAATATAAAGGTTTTGTATTGTAATACATATTAAGATTTAATTTATTCTTGTGATGCAAAGCTGCATTTTCAGTTATCAAACAGTCTTGAGGGTCATATAATCATGAAGAAATCATTGTAATATGCTGATTTGCTGCTCTAGAAACATTTCTAATATTTGATTTGTTTTTGTCATTCCAGATCAATTAAAATGCATCCTTGCTGAATATAAATTTGAATTTTTATTAAAAAAAAGATAAACAAATCATACTAACCCCAAACTTTTGAGTCCATGCTTCTATACAGTCATCTGCCTTTTCAACAGATTTCAGAATAAACCTCATATTAATGTGTTAACCTCATATGTATGTTAATTTTCTCAATTTCTTTATTACAGATGGAAACCGACAGTGTATCTTTACAGATTTTTAAATATGTTTATATTAACATCTGTGATTCAGTGTGCCTGTGCAGTATTCGAATGTCAATTGTTTGAAAATATGGCGGCAACGATTAAATTTCGCAGCTCCAGCCGAACTTGCCAATTACTCTTGCCAAATGTGTTCGTTCCAGTGCAAAAGCCAACTGGGCAAAAGTTTACTGCAGTTTTTTTTTCCTTTCGGTGAACTTACATAACTTGATTAGTTCTGTTAAAGCAGTTCCTAATCAAAGAGCAAAGAAACACGATCCCAAAAAGGGACAAATGAAGAAAGATAAAGTGTTTCCGCCCGTCGAAACATATAAACAACGTATGAACAAACAAACAGCAGAGAAAGAATAGAGAGAGGGCACTTCTGTGGGATCTCTGTTCTGTCATGGGTTGTGTTTATGAGTGTTCAGGTTTCACTTTCGAAAGCCTGCGTCCAGCAGCGGGAGATGGCAGCGTAATAGCTTCGAGTGTCACTCCAAGTCCATATTTTGTCAGTGGGGCTCCGCTCAGTTCTGTTTCTCAAGCGCCGCCCATTTCTAGCCTGTCACCATGGCAATAGAGACACTAGCCAATACCGATTCTCGGAAGAGAATTCGGCTCCTCCCACTTATCACCATTCTAAGATCACTTAACAGACATACAGCTGAGGAGGGATGAATGCACCATTGGGTGGTGCCATCAATCCCTACCCCAAGAGGTATATCTTTATTAGGGTACAAAATCAGTTGTCTTAGAGATAAGAGAATCCCATCCTTCCACAGCCAAGACCCCCTCTGAAAACCAAAGGAGGGCTGGCCACAGGAGGGGAGACTCTCGGGGCTCAGCTCGCAGCTGCTCGGGCCATCAGATCCTCCAGCGCCTTGTCCTGGTCGTTATTGTGCACAAGCAGTACCTCTTTAATAGTGTCCCTCTCAAAGCCCATTTCACCAAACCGAGACATCAGCTGCAGAAACTCCAACGCCTGAGGAGAGAGAATGCTGAATAAGTACAAAAACCACCAGACACATGCAAATGTATATTCTAATTAGATAGTAGATAGTAGATTGTAGTAGAATTCAGTCTGTGTGTATTTGTTGCTGCTAGGATTCACCCACCTTTTCCTCTGAGCCTTGGTACATCTCCAAGCACTCCTCCACAGCAGTCGCATCAAAACCTCGATCGCACAGTCGACTGTGAGTAAATAGGTATTCCAGAACCTATGAATGAGACAAATGGCGTAAAAAGTTTGTTTACGTAAACAACAGTATCACAGACTTGTACTAAAAATAATAGAGATGCACCAAATGCTCGGCAACCAAAATTATTCGGCCCAAAATAGCGAAAAAAGTTTTTTGGTGTTCGAATAAGTCAAAAGGCCAAATAAATTATACCGAACAATGATGTGACACGATCAAATAGAAGTGCGCACTAATGCAGCAAACATGTCGGCAGTGTGGAAGCAATTAAAACTGTCTGAGAAAGACACAAAACTCATTACAAGAACCAGCAGCGAGAGACTGTTTGTCCTGCATCGAATGTCTTCGATAAGAAGAGAAAGGTGTGGTTGTTGCTGGCTACTGTATGATGACTGAAATCACAAAATGGGCTTAAACCATTAGTAAATAAACTATGGAACGTTATTTTGTCTAATAAAATAATAGTGTGTATTCTGACAGCTGTGCACAAGCTTGTTAGTCAGGGTTCAAAGTCCAGAGCGAGAGGAAAATCTACGCTGAAACAGTGTAATGAGAATCATTCATAAATCTGCTGCTGTCAGCAAAAAATAGTACTGAGGTCTTCTTTTGGGTTTCCACCAAAATAAAAGTCAACATTCATAAATGTTAGCATTGTATTTCTACTGTTGTTCTGTATATCAAAATAAAAAAGACAAAAAAAAGATAATCATTACAACAGCTCTATTAAAACATTTATTTTAACATTCTCCTTTGCTCTGCAAGGCTGCATTTATTTGTACATTAAAAAGCAAATGGCGTATTCAATAAGGCGGTCTTAAAAATGGCCAAAGAATATTATTTCACTAACTTATTAATTTTAAGTAAAATTGTGCTTTGTTGGTAGGCTATAATGTCTACTAGAATGTAAAACATGTTCAGTGTTAAGTAAATATTTTTAAATTGTTGTTTTGTAATTGATTTTTAATTTTTTTTTTGAAAAGCAAAGCAAACCTGTGAAAAGCATGTTTTGGCAATTTAATTTATGCAATAGTGAAAAAATTGGCAAAATACATAGGAAAAAAACATGAAAAATCGTGTTCATTAATTGGCCTTCGAACCAGTGTTTAATTTTGTTCGGCTTCGGCAAAGAATTTTCATTTTGGTGCATCCCTAAAAAAAAAATAATCAAGTTAAAAAGTGACCTGTTCCACATTCTGTCCTTGTCTCTGCATGGCTTTGAGAACACCCTCGTAGGAGTAACCCATGCCCACAATGGTCTCCACACACTGTCGTTCGCTGGGAGAGAGGCCGAGTTGGAATGTGGCAGCAGGTGGATGGTTAGTCACTGTGATGGGGTTTGACTGCAAAGATGGTACAGAGAAAATCAGTTTAAAGAGTTTCAACCCAGGCTCATTGGGAAAACGTCTCTGCCTACATTTGTGCAAATCTCCAAAAACGCACCTATACAAACAATTAATGGAAGTGAAGCTTAAATGACTAGTAGTTGCAGTAAAACACCAACAAATGTAACCAGTACATGTATGTAAATCCTAAATAAACAGCTCAAAGAGTTTTGGCTAAACTGAATGTACTTTTAATGCTACTCACCTAACATTTCACTCTTAAAGGGATAGTTCTCCAAAAAATGAAAATTGCACCATGATTTACTTGTGTTACTAAGTGTTTATGACTTTCAGACGAATACAATCAGAGTTACATTAAAAAATGTCCTGGCTTTTCCAAGTTTTATAATGGCAGTGAATGAGTGTTGAGATTTTGAAGTCCAATAAAGTGTATCCATCCATCATAAAAGTGGCTCCAGGGGTTAATAAAAGCCTTCTGAAGTGAAGCGATGAATTTGTATGAGAAAAATATCCATCTAGCCATTTAATATCCATCTAGCTTCTGCTGCCTGTTACTACTGTAATTAGTAGTACAAAACCGTTTTTTCTTTGCTGTAAACAAAACTTGGTTTTCGTGAAACTAGCATATTCTCACCAGAACTTATGCTGCATCATACTTTTTATGATGGATGGGTGCACTTTTTTGGGCTTCAAAATCTCAACACCCATTCACTGCCATTATAAAGCTTTGAAAAGCCAGGACATTTTTTAATATGTGACACTAGACCACAAAATCAGTCATAAGGGTAATTTTTTTTTAAATTGAGATTCATAAATTATCTGAACAAATTTAAATAAGATTTCAATTGATGTATGGTTTGTTAGGATAAGACAATATTTGTCTAAGATACAACTATTTGAAAAATTTGGAATCTGAGGGTGAAAAAATTCTAAATATTGAGAAAATCACCTTCAAAGTTGTCCAAATGAAGTTCCTAACAATGCATATTACTAATATTTATGGTAGGAAATGTACAAAATTTCTTCATGGAACAATGACTTGATATCCTAATAATTTTTGGCATAAAAGAAAAAAATTATAATTTTGACCCATACAATATATTATTGGCTATTGCTACAAATTAGGGCTGCACGATTAATCGCACGATGTTGTAAGGCGCGTCTAGACAATGAAGCCGGTACTTTGATTAGTAGTAAATCTCCATCACGTGCATTCAGCTGGAACGGCAATTAATACACAGAGACACATTCGATTTTGAGCACGATTTGGCGTAGCTTGTCAGTGATTTACGCCTCTGAATGCTCCAGCTGAACCCAGCTGAACGCACGTGATGGAGATTTACTACTAATCAAAGTACCGGCTTCATTGACTAAACGCACCTCACAACATCGTGCGATTAATCGTGCACCCCTACTACAAATATACCTGTGCAACTTAAGACTGGTTTGTCCACGGTTATATATATAACTCCTATTTTTTCGTCTGAAAGAAGAAATCCATATACACCTAGGATGGCTTGAGGATGATTAAGTAATCAGAGAGTTTTCATTTTTGTATGAACTATCCCTTTAAAGCGTCGCAAAACATGCAAGAAGCTATGCAATATCATTTGCAAAAAAGTCACCACAGGTATGTTTTCCCAATGAGCCTGCATTGGCTATTTTACATGCTGACACTTAACACTGACAGGCAAATGTTTCCGCCTATGTTACGATACCTGCTTCTGTGTCCCATTCTGAGGGAAGACAGGTTGCTCTTGTGGGAGTGTTGTGTTTGTATTAGATGCTGTTCTCTGCAGGGATGGTGGCGTGCCATTGAATAAGCTGCGTGGTTGGGCTATTGGGTAAACGCTGAGAGGCGGTTCGGAGGGGGAGTCTCCTGGATCAGAAAGCTTGGGAAAAGTCAATGAGCGAATGTTACATGGGCGGTCGGCATCAATCTGTCCACAGGGGGTTCCCACAACCCCACCCCGGTCTAAGTCTAGCAGTCCAACAAGTCCATTGGGTTTATGGAAGATTCCTGCTTTGCCCTGAAGAGGAGAATTATTACTGGGAGAAGCGGGGCGGTGTTCGGCTGAAGGAAGCTGAGGCGGTGATACGGACGACTGCGGTTGGCTCTGCAGGATACTCCGCAACTCCTCTTTGTCGTCCAGTGTTTTAAGCTCAAGTTTGTCAAAAGGGTCCTCCTCTCGTTCAAAGTCAGCTAAGTTTAGACTCTGCGGGGCCGGGTTGCTTGGTGCTGGTCGTGTCGGTCCAAAAGACGGGGCTGGGAGAGGCATGAGGATTGCGTTGTGGCGTAGGCCAGCTAAAACCGGGTTCAATGCTGGTGGTACAACATCCTGCTCATCAGAGGGGCGCGCTTTCTTCCCACCAACCAATCCGACATCTGCATCCTGAGCGGCAGCCTGTCTTTCGTTTTCAGAGTCCGTTCGAGCGGCTTCCGCTGCTCGGGCTTCAGCAGCTCGCGCTTTGGCGAGTTCTTCCCCCCACTGAACGCTCCGCTTCTCTAGACTAAAGTCATACTGAAGAGTAAAGCAAAGCATTAATTAGGCCTATTTCTGACAAAAACACTTGTGTAAGGGAAAGTTAAAGAGAAATTTGACTTACTTGCAGATCTGAAAGAATGGAATTACAATCAGACAAACAGAAGCCAATGGGAAGACCCACTTTTGAGGGACAGCGGAATTTCTCATTGAGCTTGAAAGGAACATCATCAAGGTAGCTGACGGGTCCTTGAATATCAAACAAAGAAGAAAACAATTTATTTTAAAATTAGTCGTTTATTTACCCTGTATTTTTACTTTATGGTCTATAAAAAAACAACGAAACAAACAGGACAGATGATTGGCTGACTCACCGTTGTTGTGGGTATCTGATCCAGACTTCCTCGCAGCCATTTAGAGTAACTAAAGAAAGAGACAAACAACATAAATTCACACAAACTGCAGTCAGTTATCTATTTTTTTCTCCCTCGTACTTTGCCTTTCTCCACACATTTTGGAACATGAAAACTATAATTATCTAATACTTCATAAGTATCATTTTTAATCTGTCAGAACTGGCTGAGATACAAATACTAAAGATATTTGTGTCACTATTGAAATGCACTATTTAAATTAAACTTCATTAGCTATTCATGTGTAGTAATTTAACTACCAATATTAAATATAAAGAATCATACAAATCAAACTGAATCTATGTCATAACCAATGAAACACCAGAGATTTGACCAGTAATCCGTTTGACCTATATTTGAGCGACCAATAAAATTCTGAAACTCTTTCCAAGGCTTTATTAAAAATACAACTAAATCTGCAATATTGTGAAATATTGTTCCAATTTATATAACAGTTTTCTAATTTGATATATTTGAAAATGTAATTTATCTGTGATGGCAAATCAGCAGCAAAAATTGTCAGCAGCATCAGCAGCCATTATTCTATACTAGTTGAAAAGACCGGAATTGATCTGAAATAGAAAATCTTCTCCAACATTATTAATATACACTTCCAGTCAAAAGTTTTTTAACTGTAAGATTTTGTTTTTTAAAAAAGCCTCTTCTGCTCATCAAGCCTGCATTTATTTGATCCGAAGTACAGCAAAAATTGTGAAATATTTTTACTATTTAAAATAACGGAGCCTTCAGAAATCATTTTAATATTCTGATTTGCTGCTCAAAAATTATTTATTATTATGTTGAAAACAGCGGAATGGAATTTTTTCAAGTTTCTCTGGAAAAACAGAAAGTTCAGAAGAACAGCATTTATCTAAAATAAAAATCTTGTTACATTATAAATGTATTTATCATCACTTTTGATCAATTTAAAGCATCCTTGCTAAATAAAATTAATATTTTCAATCATTTTGTTCTCAAAAAAAAATTATACTGACTCTTGAATAGTATAGTGTATAATGTTACAAAAGCTCTTTACTTCAGATAAATGCTGATCTTTGGCTCTTTCTATTCATCAAAAACTGGATTAAATAAATGCAGGCTTGGAGAGCAGAAGACCCTTTAAAAAAAACTTACTGTTCAAAAACTTTTGACTGGTAGTGTATTTACTGTCACTTTTAAAAAATATGTTTTTAGCATATTGTTTGTATTAATTGTGTGAAACAGTTAGACATGCCCACAACAAATATGGAATAATAATAATGCAGAATAATAATAATAATGCATATTATGTTTTCATTGTCTAGCGATGACCATCCAAAAAATAAAATTATGTATATGGGTCAAAGACAAAGAAAAGGTTTAAGCATAAAAACAGTAAGTGTTATACTGCTTTTCAAAAAAAAAAAAAAAAAAGTAAAAGTTTTGTGTTTCATTTAATTGCATTTTTGTTTTTGTAAGCAAAAAATAAATATCATACATTTCCCTAATGTAAAGAAGACACCCACTAAAATGTAATTCAGTGCAACAATCTTGTCAGGCATATTTACAACAAAAATCAATTTCTGACATACTAAAAGACAAATTACTTTCCCCAAATACTAATTAGTTGCAATTCTACATTTTTAAAATGTGCCACTATCCTAGGTTTTGGCCATTTGCCAGTAATACCTTTTTACTAATTTTAAACAATAAAATTTAATATGCTCCCTTATTCTTTTATTTATTTTAATATGTACAAGTCAGAATAAACATGTTGTTTTTTACATAAATATTGTGTTCCACTGAATGACAATATAACATTATTTCGACCAGATGTTGACATGTTATTCTCCAAAAACTTATTTGAAACCTTAAAAGTAGACACATTTAATGTGTTTTCTACTGACATAAAATCACTTTTGTAAATTTCTTTTGATGTGGACATCTTAAGGTCTTTGACCCATATGTGTATTATTGGTTACTTCCAAATCAGCTGAGAAAAAATATTATCACAGCACAGTCTAACAGCATTAAATTACAAGCATTTATTGGACTTTCTTAAAATGAAACTGTAAAGAGATAAGCTTCTACATGTACAGGAAGTTTACAACCTAAAACACACCAATAAACTAAGCACAAGTGACAATCTATGTTAGCATAACTAGGGAAATAGAACAAAACTATGTCATGCTGACAAACAGGCCGATAAAACCGGTTTGAGGTCATTTCACCACCCATGAACTCTTACATAAAAAGCATAACAGCTGATCAAAAAAAAAAAATCATAACCAGTCTGTTAACATGCAGCATTCAGCTAACAGATCTGTTGCGCAATAATAAAAACAAGAAATTAATACAGACAATAACATAGATGAGTCGAATACCAGTTCAATTCAATTCACAACAATAAATCTTTAGATATACTGATGAAACAGTCTTGTGACTAGTTTGTTTGATGTTAAAACTGGATGATGACACATATTTCTGCCTGGCTCCAAACCAAGCTACTGCGATTTTCTCCTTTTCTGTCTGTCATATAATTAAAACAACGAAATGGTTTACGACCTAAATCCAAAGAGCTAGACTTTAAGGACGGAAATGTATCAAGACTTCTGGTGAAAAACAACTGTCTAGTTTTGTTTCAGTTCAGGTTAGTGAAGCGACCTAACAGGGCCCGACTTCCTCTGCCACCGCCCCTCAAACTGTCCCTGCGTGTCCCACCGGTGTCCTTACCAGTATCTGCTCTGTCTTCAGTCTCCGAATAAGTCTCTCACTTGTCCTCGGACATACAAGCTCCGAGCAACGCTCTCAGATGAGGAGATTTACTGAAAACCGAGTATATTTCCTGCTTCATCGCGGAACGCCATCTTGGTTTGACCGCCTCCTTTCGTTCCTGTGTGACGACGTGCGTTGCCACTGAATGACGATAGGTTCGACCAATCAGCAAAGAGCTAGGGGGGAGACGTCATCTGTGTCGGCCTTTGCACATGGGTTCAGCACGGGTTTGAGTTCATTAACCTCGAAAATGAATGTTTTGATCTATTGTATTTTGTTGAATAATGGAATATTGTTTATTAGTGAACTGTAATAACCATTAAATCTATCTATCTATCTATCTATCTATACATTCAAAGACGTCTGATATAAAAATATATATATATATATATTTGATATAAAAAAGGCCAACATGGAAGTACTTTTCCTCAAGGAATTTTATTATTATTTATTTTTAATCTATCTATTTTTGTTTATTATCTTATTTTTGCTTTTAATTAGTATTTACTTTATTTTTTATTTAGCCCGTATTTTTTTTATTCTTACACTGTTGAGGATATTTTTATTACGTTTTGCTCACCGAAATGTTATATATACACTACCAGTCAAATGTTTTTTGATTTTTAATGTTTTTTAAAGAAGTCTCTTCTGCTCACCAAGCCTGCAGTTATTTGATTATTTGAGTACAGCAAAACAGTAAAATTGTGAAATATTTTCTGCTATTTAAAATAACTTTTTATTTGAATATATTTTAAGATGTAATTTATTCCTGTGATTTCAAAGCTGAATTTTTAGCATCATTACTCCAGTTTTCAATGTCACATGATCCTTTGGAAATCAATATTCTAATATTCTGATTTGCTATGCAAAAAAACTTTTTTTAGGTTTCTTTGATGAATAGAAAGTTCAGAAGAACAGCATTTATCTGAAATAGAAATCTTTTGTAACATTATAAATGTTTTTATCATAACATTTGATCATTTAAAGCATCCTTGCTAAATAAAAGTATATATATATTTTTTTATTATTATTATTATATTATTATATTTTTTATTATTTATTATATTATATATTATTATTTGAATGGTATAGTGTATAATGTTACAAAACCTTTTATTTCAGATAAATGCTGATCTTTGGATTTTTTAATTCATCGAAGAATTCTGAAAAAAATGTACTTAACTGTGTTAAATATTGATAATAATAATAATAATAATAAATGTTTCTGAACAGCAAATCAGCATATTAGAATGATTTCTGAAGGATCATGTGACACTGAAGACCGGAGTAATGATGCAGAAAATTTTGCTTTGCATCACAGGAATAAATTACATTTTAAAATACATTCAAATAGAAACCAGTTATTTTAAATAGTAAAAATATTTCAAAATTTTACTGTTTTTGCTGTACTTTGGATCAAACAGATGCAGGCTTGGTGAGCAAAAAAAAAACTTTTGACTGGTAGTGTATAACGCATATTTATATAATTGTAATATAATATATATTTGTATGTAAGTAACAGGTACTACCTGTGTAACAACACATATGTTGTGTACAATAGTTCTCCATGAGTATTTACAGTTGAGTGTCCTGCGTCATGACGCACTGGCGTACAGACGTGTACAGGCACGCACTATGATAACCGGAAGCATCAATAGAAGCGATTGAGAAACGGCGAAAGAAATCATCACCTGTCGATTGCGTCCATATATCTCTTCTGCGCTCCCATTAATCTCCATATCCCACTTTCATAACACCCATACCCTTTCGTTTATTCGCTGTCGACTCGGTCCGGACGGATAAAGCAGAGCTGGCACTGCAATTCTTTGCGCAAACGGGGGGTTTTGAAGGTGCGTTATAGCCTCGCAGCAGAACAAATGTAAACAAGCAGCTGATCAGCTGTGCGGCCGAAGACGCGCAACGAAACGGCGTGATGACAGCGACCCGCAGGGTTTGACAAACACATTCTGCATCACATAAAGAGAAATTAGACATTTATTTGCATGCTATAGAGTTTTTTTTAGACGTTAGGGCAGTACACGAGGACAACTCCCAACCCCATCGCCTTCACCTCCATTGCGGGCAGCAGTAGAGACAGAGCAAACGGCTTGTTTATTTTTTTACTGGTTAGAAAGGTGATAAATGTATGTATTTGTCTTCATTTCTGACTGAAGATTGGATAACTTCACGTCTAAGAGGAAAAGCAACAGGATTCGAGAAATAACAAAGGAGAAATAAGGTTTACAGTCCCTTCTGGGCCCTAAGGAATAAATAAATAGCAGAAACGTATTAATATTTACATGAAGCTAGACGTTTAAGGCACCCGAATATCACATTTCCTGGGGAGCAGCACAGGTAATAAACAATGTATAAATATGTTTTTATTCATCAAAATGTTGTTGCATATTAAGTTAATCATAAAATTGTACAGAATAGTTTTTTTCCCCTTTCATTTTGCAATGTTCTTTACCTCTCAACAGAAAAATAACATGCATATATATTTTTCTTTTCAATACTTTTGAGCTTTTTAATAATACTTATATGTGTTATTAATAAGTACAGCAGATATAAAACGATTAAATAATATATTATCCTATTAAAAATAAACCAATTTTCATTAAATTCACAGTAAGGCTGAAGGATCAGGACTGTCATGGCACACCAGCAAATGCCGAGCTCTCAGAAGGCTCTGATGCTGGAGTTGAAATCCCTGCAGGAGGAGCCGGTGGAAGGTTTCCGTATCACTCTGGTGGAGGAATCGGACCTCTACAACTGGGAGGTGGCCATCTTTGGCCCTCCAAACACACTTTATGAAGGGGGTTACTTTAAGGTAAGCCTTGTATGGATTTAAATGACATTCTTGAATGCTTATCAATGAACTAGGATGTTGCGAGTCAGATATGCATGATAATATTTTTTTTTAAGTCTACCTCACAAACTTGTTCTCCCATGTTTTGCACTCTTAAGTTCTTCTTTCCCCGGTGGTGCGTTCCTTATAACTCTAGATCTCTATTTTTAGCCCTGACAGATATTAATGACATCTCGATATGAGAGCTAAAACGAGAAGGACAGTGCGTTTCAACCATATTCCCTGTAGTCACTTATTCTCCGTAGCGTTTTATTAACTGCAATAGTCGGTACTTTCAGTGACGCAGTCCTCAACTTTACCACCAAAAAAAAGTCAGCATTCCGTCAAAGTTATATTATTGTATCATAATATGCCACAGGTCACAGTCTTTGGTGAAGTTTTATTTATGAATTTAAAGGGATAGTTCACCCAAAAATGAAAATTCTGTTATTAATTACTCACCATAATTTTGTTCCAAACCCGTAAGACCTTTGTTCGTCTTCTAACACAAATTAAGAAATTAATAAATATCTTAATTTGTTTTCCAAAGAGGGTGAGTAATTAATGACAAAATTTTTATTTTTGGGTGGACTATCTCTTTAAGGTAGCATCATAAAATCATAAAACAGTAGTTCACCCAAAAACTAAAATTAGCTTAAAAAAAATTAATCAGGCTATCCAATATGTAGATAAGTTTGTTTCTTCATGGGAACAGATTTAGAGAAAAAACACCTACTCATCAATGGATCCTCTTCAGTGAATGGGTGCCGTCAGAATTAGAGTTCAGACAGCTGATGAAAACATAATAATATATCAACAATAAGTTATCAACATGACTCCAGTTCATTAACTAACATCTTGTGAAGAGAAAAGCTGTGTGTTTATAAGAAAAAAATCTATAATTGAGGCATTTTAAACTTTAAACTGTTGCCTTTACAGGTAATTCCCACATGAGTTTTGAGAAAGGATTATCACCTTTTGGTTCAAATAGTAAAACATTCAACATTCATGTGGTGCCATTACAGGCACATCAATTACACACTTCACTTTTAAGTCTTTATGTAATTAATGGCAAGTACCTTCGTAGTACCTCATAAAACATAACATCACCCTCAAACATTTTCAACACTGACTTTCAGTTTCCATCCTCACACAACTGAGCAACCCAGCAGCATAGTCTGGGTGATAAATGTAATCCAGCCTATTTTGAGGAAGATTACAGTATCTTTCTAAACACAGGCTTGGGTTCCACCCATCAATACAAAGTATTTAAAATTTGCAGGCTTCAGGAAAATGAATAGCATTTACAGTTGAGGTCAAAAGTTTACATACACCTTGCATCTTTTTATTTAGTACTGACCTGAATAAGATATTCCACATAAAAGATGTTTACACATAGTCCAAGAGAAAAAAATAATAGTTGAATTTTTAAAAATGAGCCTGTTCAAAGGTTTACATACGCTTGATTCTTTATACTGTGTTGTTACCTGAATGATCCACAGCTGTTTTTTTTTTTTTTTTTTTGTTAAGTTCATGACTCTGTTGTTTGTCCTGAACAGTTAAACTGCCTGCTGTTCTTCAGAAAAATCCTTCAGGTCCCACAAATTCTTTGGTTTTTCAGCATTTCTGTCTATTTGAACCCTTTCCAACAATGACTGTATGATTTTGAGATCCATCTTTTCACACTGAAGAAAACTCATATGCAACTATTACAAAAGGTTCAAATGCTCACTGTTGCTCCAGAAGGAAACATAATGAATTAAGAGCCTTCAAAACTTTTTGAATTTAAAGATCAGTGTACATTTTCTTCTGTAGCTTCTGAATGGTGGTACTAAATGAAAAAAATATTATATTGAGGCAAAATAAGAAAAATGTACACACCTTCATTCTGTTCAAAAGTTTACACCCTGGCTCTTAATGCATTGTTTTTCCTTCTGGAGCATCAGTGAGCATTTTAACCTTCTGTAATAGCTCCCTCGGTTGTTCTCAGTGTAAAAAGATGGATCTTAGAATCATACAGTCATTGTTGGAAAGGGTTCAAATAAACAAAAATGCTGAAAAACCTGAACAGCGAGCAGTTTAACTGTTCAGGACAAACAAGGGACTCGTGAACAACTGTCACTAAACAAAAACACAGCTGTGGATTATTCAGGTAAGAACACTATCAAGAATCAAGTGTATGTAAACTTTTGAACAGGGTCATTTTTATAAATTCAACTATTATTTACTGTGGACTATATGTAAACATCTTTTATGTGAAATATCTTATTCAGATACATACTAATTTAAAAAAATAACATGCATTTTGCATGATTCTGCAAGGTGTAAGCAAACCTCAATTGTATAATTTATTTCAAATATAAAGTATATTTTCTTTTTTTGTTAAGTATACAAGGTTTCCTGTGAAAATTCCAGTTTTTCTAGCTGCAAAGAGTTGACATTTGCTCCCATTTATTTCTAATGATGGCTAATGGAGGAAGTTAGATTAGATCGGGTTTTAGCTTTCTAACGCTAAATGCTTTGACTGAGACTGGTATCTTCATTCACGCTGTCACAGTCACGATGCAGTCTGACTTGAGCACTAGCCAGTTCATGTAGTCTGACACATAATCACCAGTCAACAGCAGTGGATTTCCACTAGCAGAGAAGATCGCTCGTGTTTACAGCAATAATTCACTCATAAATGACAATTCTCTTATTATTTACTCAGCCTCATGTCATTCCTTTCCTGTAGGACTTCTTTATATTATGTGAAGCACGAAGAGAGGTGAAATTATGACTTGAGGCTTCACTCTGGAGGTTTCAAATTTTCAGAAAAGATGCAGAAGCATCATAAAAGTAGTTTTACGACTTATGCACTATATTCCAAGTCCTATGAGTCATAACTTAGATTTTTGTGGGGAAAAGACTGACATTTAAATTATCAGTTTTATTCACTGCCAACTTCCAAATGAACAAATCATGGGTTTGTAAACACGTGAGGGTTAGTAATTAATGACAGAATTTCATTTTCGGCTAAACTGTTCCTTTAAAACAGTACTCGTGGCCATAGCCACATAACCTAAAACTGCTCTCACAAACATGCAGTTCTTAAAACTAAACTCAAAGCCACGATCACTTTCAAAATCACTATTGTTATAATAACCACAATCACAACACTCAGCACAAAATGGTACTGAAGAGAGTGCAGCATTTAACACAGCACTGCACTGTTTAGTTGCATTGCGCTGTTGTCTCAAGCGTGCTTTTGGCACCACATCAGAAACCTGATGAAGAGTACATGATGTTGAGATTCATGAGGATTATGTTTATATGAGCCCTTTTAGTCTAATATGTCCTTTCCATTTTTGGACTGATTAATAACGGCTCATTTACTAGCTATAATACGGCTCATATGCGAGCTAATAATGTTTCACTGTCTCTTTCCCCAGGCCCATATAAAATTTCCTATTGACTACCCTTACTCTCCTCCGACATTTCGATTCCTCACCAAGATGTGGCATCCAAACATCTATGAGGTGAAAATGCTTGTGTATGCCTGTTTAATGCATGTTTACTGCACCATTAAACGGATTACAACAGCTTAAAGCTTACATTTGTAATCATGTAGTAACAATGCTGCCATTGTTGCTTAATGTACATTTCTCAACCCCAGAATGGCGACGTGTGTATTTCCATTCTTCATCCTCCTGTGGATGACCCTCAGAGCGGAGAGCTGCCCTCAGAGCGATGGAACCCTACACAGAATGTCAGGTATTATAGTGAAAATACCTACAGTTGCACTCAAATACAGTTAAACGTTTACATACACCTTGCAGAATCTGCCAAATGTTAATTATTTGACCAAAATAAGAAGGATCCTATAAAATGCATGTTATGTTTTTATTAAGTACTGACCTGAAAAAGATACTTCACATAAAAGACATTTACATATAGTCCACAAGAGAAAATAATAGTTGTAAGTTATAAAAATGACCCTGTTCAAAAGTTTACATACATTTGATTCTTAATACTGTGTTGTTACCTGAATGATTTAGTGATAGTTGTTCACTGTATGATTTTGAGATTCACATTATCTTTTTACATTGAGGACAACTGAGATACTCATATGCAACTATTACAAAACGGTCAAACACTCACTGATGCTTCGGAAGGAAACACGATGCATTAAGAGCCGGGGGGGGTGAAAACTTTTTGAATTTTAAGATCAGGGCAAATGTAACTTATTTTGTCTTCTGGGAAACATGTAAGTATCTTCTGTAGCTTCTGAAGGAAAGTACTAAATAATTATATATTTCTGCTAAAATAAAAATGTACATATCTTCATTCTGTTCAAAAGTTTTCACCCCACCGGCTCTTAATGCGTCATTTTCTTTCTAGAGCATCAGTGAGTGTTTGAATCTTCTATAATGGTTGCATTCAGTTGTCCTCAGTGTGAAAAGATGGATCTCAAAATCATACAGTCATTGTTGGAAAGGGTTCAAATACACAAAAAGGCTGAAAAACCAAAGAATTTGTGGGACCTGAAGGATCTTTCTGAGGAACAGCAAGGGACTCATGAACAACTGTCACTAAACAAAGAAAAATCATTTGTGGATCTGTGGATCATTCAGGTAACAACACAGTATTAAGTATCAAACTTTGTAACCTTTTGCACAGACATTTTTATAAATTCAACTATTATTTTCTCTTGTGGACTATATGTAAATGTCTTTTATGAAATACAATATCTTAATCATGTCAGTACTAAATAAAAAATAACATGCATTTTGCATGATCCCTCTTATATCTCTAAAATAATTAACATTTGGCAGATACTGAAAGGTGTATGTAAACTTTTGACCTCAACTGGAAATGCTGCTCTTTTAAACTTTCTATTCATTAAAGAATCCAGGAAAAAAAAAATGTGTGACACTAAAGACTGGAGTAATGGCTGCTGAAAATTCAGCTTTGTCATCACAGGAATAACTTACATTTTAAAAAATATATACATATAAAAAAAACTGTTCTTTTAAATTGTAATAACATTTCACAATAGTACTGTTTTTACTATTTTTGATCAGATAAATGCAGACTTGGTGAGCACAAGAGACTTTTTTCAAAACATTTCAGAAATCTTAAAGACCCCAAACTTTTGAAAGGTACATTAACGTGTGTGTTCACTTGTAGAACAATCCTGCTGAGCGTGATCTCACTGCTGAATGAACCCAACACCTTTTCTCCTGCAAATGTGGATGCCTCGGTCATGTTTCGCAAGTGGAGGGACAGCAAAGGCAAGGACAAGGAATACGCAGAGATTATAAGGTACGACCACTTTATCATTTAAACGACTTCCGTGAAAACACATACTCCGCTTTTTCCATCAACTTACATTAAGTTTAAAGGTCAATCTGCAACTTTTTCTCCTGCTGTTTGACTTTTTTTATATAAATATGAATTTACAATATTGTGCTTTTTTGGTTTGCTTCACCTCACACTGTACAAAGTACATCAAGTACAGATGGATATGATTAAATGACTAATATACTATTAAAGGATTAGTTCACTTTCAGAACAAAAATGTACAGATAATGTACTCACCAACTTGTCACCAAAGATGTGTCTTTCTTTCTTCAGTCGTAAAGAAATTGTTTTTTGAGGAAAACATTTCAGGATTTCTCTTCATATAATAGATATGTATGGTGCCCCCAAGTGTGCACCATAAAATGCAGTTTAAATGCAGCTTCAAAAGGCTCTAAGGATCGGTTATTTTCAAAACAAATTGAAAATTGATATACTTTTCAATCTCAAATGTTTGCCTTGTCTTGTCTCGAAATCCTGAAATGTTTTCCTCAAAAAACTATTTCTTTACGACTGAAGAAAAAAAGACATGAACATCTTGGATGCAACATGCTAACACAAAAATCTCGCAACTGTATAGTAATGCTTCAACAGCCACTCAGAACACCTAGTAACAGCAGCAGCCTGGCACCCAGCTAGCACACCGAAGCATTGTGCGCGACTTCTTCAGGAAATGTTAAAATTTAATTATACCACTGATGTTAGCTGAGATCTAGCTTAAACATTGACTGAGGCCAAATTTTGGCCCAACACACTTTCATTGCACCATCCTACTGAAGTTCAGGACATACTGCTCTGACTGTCTTTATTTCCCTTGGGCAAGTAAACATTAGTGAAAAATGTTGAACTTTTCCCTTATTGACATTCTTTTCCTAGAAAACAAAGTCTCTTATGCTCACCAAGGGTACATTTGATTCAAAATACAGTAAAACATTAATATTGAAAAATATTTTAAATAAAATTTAAAATAACTTTTTAGCAGCCATTACTCCAGTCTTCAGTGTCAGGTCAATGTTGAAAATGCATGTTCTGCTTAATATTTTGTTGGAAACTGTGATCAAGTTCAAAGAACTGCATTTATTTGAAGTAGAACTTCTTGGTAAGATTACAAAGTATCACTGTTGATCGTCCTTACTGAAAGAAAATCTTACTGACCCTTGGGCTGGACAATAATTCGATATCGCGATAGAATTTTTTTCAATAACGGTGATACGATTTTTAAACCCTTTTCCGATATTTCGATATACATTTGCATATATATATAATTTTATACATTAGCATGTCGTCACTGAATGACGTTCAATGCTCAGCCGTCAGAAAAAGTAGAACAGAATTGCGTGATGACGTACATCACAGACACGCTGCCAGCGCTCAGCAGCAGTAGTTGGTAAAGCTCCATCGCGGAAAGTTTTAGCTACAAAATGAGTACCCCTGACCGCAATACAGATGTGGATGAACAAGCTTCCACAAGTAAGAAGGCAGACGAAATAGTTGATACGACAGGAAAGACTAATTCAGTGGTGTGGAAGTGGTTCGGCTTGTTAAAGGTTGTATCAGCGATTTCTAGCCTAAAACATAAAGTGTCAATTTCAGCTGACCTTTCTTCACGATCCGCTCGCTGCCTGCCCCATAAATTGTCTGTGAAAAAAAACGCGTCTCTCTGGTCAGCCTAGGGTCCGAGATATGCCAAAAAAACAATCGGCGCTATCAACTATTCCACAGATAAACAAACAGTGTTCCAACCAATCAGCGTCAGGGGTTTGGTGTTGTGGACTTTCCTACTGGTGCTGGGATGTGAGGGAGGCGGAGCGAAAGTCCACAACACCAAACCCCTGACGCTGATTGGTTGGAACACTGTTTGTTTATGTGTGGAAAGGTTGGTAGTGCCGATTGTTTTTTTGGCATATCTCGGACCCTAGGCTGACTAGAGAGACGCGTTTTTTTCACAGACAATTTATGGGGCAGGCAGCGAGCGGATCGTGATGAAAGGTAAGCTGAATTTGACACTTTATGTTTCAGGCTAGAAATCGCTGATACAACCTTTAAGTTCAGATAAACTCTGCCATTGGTAAGTTATACACAGTTCATGCAAATGTTCGCCATAATATCAGCGCTGACCGCTTCAAATAGATTTTCAAAAAGGCTTTGACATCGTTAAATAAACATGAGCACTGCACGTTTCACTGTCAAAATGTGGCACGTTTTTTTTTTTTAAATGAATGTGTCTAAAAAGGAAACTACTGTATTCAAAAAAGTTTCTGTCATTTTCATTTAATTTTTACTATAATTCCTTATAAAGTAATTCATGACCACTGCGCTACTTTGTGTCCAAATGTTACCAGGAAAATGCGGGAAACAGCACCTTCTTCTGGAAGAAGATTAATAATTAGTTGGCCTAGTGACATAATTTTTATTATGATTTCTTTCCCCCTTTTTAAGTGATTTTATAGGGAATTAATTTAGTCTTTAGTCAAGACATACATATTTGTATAGATTATTCACAGTTCTCTCAATTAAATAAGCCTGTTCTAGTTTAAATGGAAATATATTATTGTTAATAAGCTGAGTCTGAGAGTTTTATTTATTTGATAGTTTATTTCACATTTCTTGTTTGTAAAGGCTAAATACAAATAAAAAGTGAACCTTATTTTTTTGTACTATTTTTATTTCAAAAATATATAATTTTAATTGGAGGAGCCTGGAGGTATTATAGACTTTGCAAATTCAGTTTGCAGACATTTGTAGGTACAGACATCCATTGTGTCTCCTCGGCAGTTTTCCTCGGCAGGCTTTTTAATATTGTCCATATCGATATCGGAATTATATCGTATCGACCGAAATTAAGAAATATATAATTTAATTTTTGCCATATCGTCCAGCCCTAACTCACCCCTAACTTTTGGTAGTATATATTTATAGAGAATGTTGTTACTTTTGCAGCTGTTACAGTATTCTTTAAAGGATTAGTTCACTTCCAGGATAAACATTTCCTCATAATTTTCTCACCCCCATGTCACCCAAGATGTTCATGTCTTTCTTTCGTCCATTGAAAAGAAATTAAGGTTTTTGAGTAAAACATTCCTGGATTTTTTCCCATATTGGGGCGAAACGATCAGTTATTTTGCAAAAAAAAAAAAAAAATACAAATTTATTTACTTTTTAATCCCAAATGCTTGTCTAGCACTAGCTTATTTAGAAAATGACAGATCATTTCGCTATTCCTCAGCTAAAGCCATTTGAAGCTGCATTGAAACTGCAATTTGGACCTTAAACCCATTGGCCACCGTTGAAGTCCACTATATGGAGAAAAATCCTGGAAAGTTTTTCTCAAAAACCTTAATTTCTTTTCAACTGAAGAAAGAAACGAAGACATGAACATCTTTGGATAATAAGGAAGTTAACTAATAATTTAGCTGATTTACTGACACTGTCTTTGCATTGTACACAGGAAGCAAGTGATGTCCACTAAGGCAGATGCAGAGCGAGATGGAGTTAAAGTACCAACGACGCTAGCTGAGTACTGCATCCAGACCAAAGTGCCTTCCCACGACAGTAGCTCTGACCTGCTCTATGACGATCTATATGACGACGACATAGAGGAGGAGGATGACGATGACGACGAGGCAGAGGCCAGTGGGATTGGCAGTGAAATGGCCGGGGACTGTTTTGGCGATGAAGACGACTCTGGCAACGAGGAATCTTGACCTCCTTCCACCGTTTCCGTGACACTGACCTTCGCCCTCTCACTATTCTTTACCCTGACAGCCTCATGTTTCAGATTCTCTTCTCCTGTGCTTAAAGCTTTCGTTTTTCACTCTGTTCCAAAAAACTCATTACTTCAGATCTCTGTCTTTTTTAGCACCTTCCCGTTCCTAAGTAAAGTTCACTATGGGTTCATAAAACCAGTCATTTCACATCCCACCTTCTCCTGCCTCTTAACCTCAGGGCTTTTGGATAAACAGAGCTTGTCAGGCCACCTTAAACGTGTTCATTTCATTTCATTTTTTTTTAGGGCTAGTTCCTTCAAAAATTAAAATTCTGTCGTGATTTACTCACCCTCATGTTCCAAAAGAATTTTGTGAGATGTACACTCAAAATTCAGCTGGAAAAAAAACTGTGCTATGTAAACTCAAAATTTAGAGAAAAAAGTCAGAATTCAGAGATGTAAACTCAGAATTCAGAGAAAAAAAAAGTCAGAATTACAAGATCTAAACTTAGAATTTAGAGAGAAAAAAAATCTGAATTGTGAGATGTAAACTCAGAATTCAGAGTAAAAAGTCAGAATTGCAAGATCTAAACTCAGAATTCAGAGAATAAAGTCAGAATTGTGAGATCTAAACTCAGAATTCGAAGGAAAGTCAGAATTATAAGATCTAAACTTAGGATTCAAAGAAATAAAATCAGAATTGTGAGATGTAAACTCAGAATTCAAAGTAAAAAGTCAGAATTGCAAGATCTAAACTCAGAATTCAGAGAATAAAGTCAGAATTACAAGATCTAAACTCAGAATTCAGAGAATAAAGTCAGAATTGTGAGATCTAAACTCAGAATTCAAAGGAAAGTCAGAATTATAAGATCTAAACTTAGGATTCAAAGAAATAAAATCAGAATTGTGAGATGTAAACTCAGAATTCAAAGTAAAAAGTCAGAATTGCAAGATCTAAACTCAGAATTCAGAGAATAAAGTCAGAATTGCAAGATCTAAACTCAGAATTCAGAGAATAAAGTCAGAATTGCGAGATCTAAACTCAGAATTCAGAGAATAAAGTCAGAATTACAAGATCTAAACTCAGAATTCAGAGTAAAAAGTCTGAATTACGACATCTGAATTCAGAATTCAGAGTAAAAAGTCTGAATTACGACATCTGAATTCAGAATTCATAGAAAAAAAGTCTGAATTACGAGATCTAAACTCGGAAATTCAGAGGAAAAAAAGTCAAAATTACAAAATGTAAACTCAGAATTACAAAATCTAAACTCTGAAAAAAAAACTCAGAGTTATGAGATGTAAATTCAGAGAACAAAAAAAGACTGGTTTCAGAAGGGGAAAAGGCCAAAAACTCTCGTTTATGCTTCACGCCATTTATTCTTGCATGTAGCACCCAAATGCAGTCTGCCAGTTGGAATCAAGAGCGCCACACAGATTTAGAATAACATGAGGGTGAGTAAATAATGGTAAAAGTTTAATTTTCAATCAAACTAACCCTTCAACCCACACATGAGCTAGTTACACCTGGTAAAATCACCAACAAATGAATGTTTTGTTCATTTCCCAAATTTCTTCAGAACTGTCTTTACAGTATAGGGCTTCACTGATTCCACTATATGTACCAAAATTCCCACTTAGAAAGGCAAGTATTCAAGGGTGGGAAAATGGAGAATGAATAGACTGTTTCCTTCTCATAAAATTTAAGTGTCATCATTTTGACCAGCCATCCACATCAGCAGGGTCACCTTCACAGCCACATCCTCTTACGCGCAGCTCCTACCCCCAAATCACTCAAGCTTTTTGAGCCATTAAATCACAGTGTCAGATTATATGGCACATGAAGGTGCTTTCAAGTGCTCAGCAACACTAGCATTCAAACTACTTCCAGCACACCTTCATTTCGCTGACCCAGAAACTGATGAGACTGTTGATGATGTCCCACGTTTGGCCCCTGATATTCGATCCACCAATTTTGGCTGAAAATAATTATACTGTTATGCTTTTAAATGTAAACACACTCTAGGTAAGTGATCGCGTATGAGTGTCCGAGCAGCTGTACCAAACCATTTCCGTTTCTCACCGATTTTGGCGATAATCTTGGATTTTTTTTTACAATGGGGTTAGAGATCAGTGACTGCTGAGGACATTTCGCTCATCGGTGTGAGCCCTCTTTTCATCCCCGGTCTTATGCTTTTTTTGCATTGGCGACGGTGCCGCCATGGGCCGTAGCTTTCAAAGCATGCTTGTGTGTTTTAATGTGTTTTATATGATGTGTCAGTCATCCAATGAGGCACGTGAATCCCTAAGGTCTCTTTAATGGGTAGACCTTTATGCACATGGGGTCTCAGGTACACCTTTATTCCCACAAACCAGCCAAGGACACGGATGCTGATTCCCGGTCCTGCGAAACCCCTCCGGAAGGGAGTGTGGATGTGAGGATCGTGAGGGATCGGTGCTCTCGTACTCTCTTGAGCATCATGAACTCACTGAACTATCTAGAACAATCGTTCCCGGCTCAATCGCTCCCTTAAACTTCTGGACTACGGGCCGAAAGGGCTCAACAGGGACGTGAATCGATTAAATCAGACTGGATTTTACACATTCAGCAAGAGACTCTTGGTGTATTACACCCCTGTGCACAGCAAAACAACCAAGCTCATTTCGAAAAGTGTTGTGACGTTAGTCGACAGTGGAGTTGTCTTGAAGGATTTTATTATTTGTGTGTCATGAGTGTGTTTTTAATGTTTCATTAATGATTTTTTTTTTGTTTTTCATATGCTATTCTTTGACAGGATTTGTGGTCCTGACTCAGATCAAAACGACCGAAGTCATTATTTGCTCTAAGTTGAAAGCATTTCCTTTCTCTTGTAATGTTGTTAAAGGGAAGATCATTCTAGATATTCACATACGGAAGAATGGAAAAACAGTAAGAATGATTCTAAATTGATACCCATTTCAATTCTGAACATAAGTATTTGAGTTCGGGGTGGGCGGGGGGTGTCCGGTATGATCATTTTAAGACTGTGCTTGTATGATCACAATACAATTCATTTTTGTTTGTGTGTATGTACAGGAGTTCATGCTCCTTAGCAATTAAACCATTAGACAACACATTTAGAGGTGCTTTCAGTTTATGACGGTGTTGCTATTGTTGACTAAAACTCTTAACAAAAAAATGTGTTAATTGAAATAAAGCTAAATATTAGATGACAAATTTAAACACATAATTTTAAATTCTAAACTGAAGTTTAAAGGATTAGTTCCCTTCCAGAATCAAAATGTCTTGATAATTTACTCACCCCAATGTCATCCAAGATGTTCCCTTCTTCAGTCGAAAAGAAATTAAGGTTTTTGAGGAAAACATTCCAGCATTTTTCTCTATATAGTGGACTTCAATGGTGGCCAATGGGTTGAAGGTCCAAACTTTAAAGGGCTCTGCACGATCCCAGCCATGGAATAAGGGTCTTATCTAGCTAAACGATTGATAATTTTTTTTTGTTTGTTTGTTTTTATTGATTTTTAACCACAAATGCTCACGCATTACATAATCACCCATGCATGACGTAAGCAAAAAAAGTCAAACGCCCTTTACAAAAAAAGGTAAAATAACATTGGGCGATTTTTAAGTTGGAGGAGAAAATTAGTTTTTCGCACTATCCTACCTATTTGAACCGAAATATTTTATTAGATTATTCAGAGATTCAATATTTTTTTTTTTTTTTTAGAAAATGGCAGATCATTTCGCTAGATAAGACCCTTATTCCTCGGCTGGGATCGTGTAGAGCCCTCTGAAGCTATACTGAAACTGCAATTTGGACCTTCAACCCCGTTGGACACCATTAAAGTCCACTATATGGAGAAAAATCCTGGAATATTTTCCTCAAAAAACCAAGAAGAAAGAACTGAAGAAAGAACGGCATAAACATTTTGGATGACATGAGAGTGAGTACATTATCAAGAAAATTTAATTCTGGAAGTGAACTAATCCTTTAAGTCAAAGTACTAAAAAAACTTAACTAATTAAAGAAACTAATAAAAAAAAAGCACAGAACACTTTAACTAAAATTAAATGAAAATATAAAAATAAAAACTTTCAAAATATTCAAAATATTTCTAAAAACTATAATAGAATATAAATAATACTTAAACAACATTGATTTTTAAGCTTTTTTAAGTTTTTGATTTACTGGTTTAATTAAGGTTAATATTTTAGGACAATCTGCATGATGCAGCAAAATAACTTGCATACAATTTATACATTATTTCTGAGGGACCCTAAATTGCAACATCGAAAAACTGTACAGTATGTGGAGAAACGTTTGTGTAAATGCGACAATGAGATTGGATAATGAGTGTGTATGTATAGAAATGACCGAAAATCCTATCGTCTCAATACTTGCCTTCTTAAAGTAATTTTTTTTAGGTTAAATACAGTGTGAGTTTTATGAGGCACTGTTGATTACAACAGAAAAGATTTTTTTTAAAAGTTGACATATTTAAGAAAAAAAAAAGTTGAAATTATGATTTTAAGTCGCAATTACAAGATAGTCGAAATTATGACTTCTAGGCCCGGTTTCACAGACAGGGCTTAGACTAAGCCAGGATTAGGCCATAGTTCAATTAGGACATTTAAGTAATTTTTATAAACATGCTTAAAAAAAAAATATTACAGGGGCCTGTACCATGAAGCCGGATTAGCTGGCTAGCCAGGTAAGTTTCAGTTTAGTTTGCACCAATCCTGGGTTTTAGGTACCATGAATGTGGCTTGGTTTTTAGCAGCGTTCATTGCCATAGTAACTTACACTCCACGGCTAACCTGCTCCAGGGCAGGTTATGTTCTGGATTAAAGATCTAAAACTGACATCGGACACAAAAAACGTCACTTCCCTTAGTTTCTCGTGCTGCAAATTAAAGGTCACTAGTAAAAAAAAAAGAAATTAGTAAATAAAATTTTGACAAATAATGGTCTGGCTTTAATGATAAATACTTATAGTTATTTTATATGATTTATATAATTATTAATCCATTACACACAAGCAATTTTAGTTTAAGAGTTATTGTGAATCATTTACTTTTATACAGATCGTATGTAATATAAATAAGGTGTAGAATCAATGTATATATATATATATATATATATATATATATGTAACCCTGGACCACAAAACCAATAAATAAGCTTTCTATTGATGTATGGTTTGTTAGGATAGGACAATATTTGGTCGAGATACATCTATTTGAAAATCTGGAATCTGAGGGTGCAAAAAAAATCTAAATACTGAGAAAATCACCTTTAAAGTTTTTTTCAAATTAAGTTCTTAACAATGCATATAACTAATCAAAAATTACATTTTGATATATTTACAGTTTTACAAAAAATCTTCATGGAACATGATCTTTACTTAATTTGCTAATGATTTTTGGCATAAAAGAAAAATCAATAATTTTGACCCATACAATGTATTTTTGGCTATTGCTACAAATATACCCCAGTGACTAAAGACTGGTTACTTAAATACACTTAACACAATTCACTTGTGAGTGCACTGATAGAGCAAGATAATATATTTTATTTGTACTCTTTTATAAACAAGTAATTTTTTTCAGTTTAAATGCGTTTAAATTCATCATATTCTTCAATCTCTTAAACTTTAGCTTACTCGTTAACATTCAACCAAGGCTTGTGATTGGCTGTTTACCACTGATGTCACACATTCATGTGCATGTGCTCCACAAACTCAGGATCAAAACCTGAGTTGACAAAGAAAGTTGATGATCAGCATCATGGTACCAACAAAGCTGGATTGGAGTGGTTTAGTTTTGTCAACTCGAAATTAATCCTGTAACTCTGAATTTGTTTAACTACCATCATGGTATAGGCCCCAGGTGTGCATCTTGAGACAAAACAAAGGCACTGATATATTTTAAAAATCAATCAGTGCAATTTTATTTCAGTTGAAACAGCTCAGACTTACATTTTAGTCTAGGACTAGGCTTAAGCCTTGTCTGTGAAACCGGGGGTCAAAAACATAAACTTTTTATCTCATAATTTCGATTTGTTTAATCTCATAATTCTGATATTATAAGTCAGAATTTCAACTTTATCTCATAATTCTGACTTCTGAAGTCATAATTCCATCTTTTGCTTTCATAATTATGACTTAAATATGTCATAATTTCTACTTTGTAAGGCATTTTAAGTATTCTGTCTTATGTGGTGGAAACAGACTTTCATACATAATCCACGTAGCCCTGTAGTCTATCAATTTTAATTTTTTTTTTTGTCAGTGTGTCTTTTTATTGTTGGGCTTCTCAAAATGATTTTCCGTGGTAATTAGAGCATTAGAGATTACCTCGTATTGAACCCGGAACATTCTTTGGAATGAATGGCAGCTTTGTTTTGTTTGTTGGTGGAGATTTAGAGGTTGTGAGTTTGTCGTAACATTTTTAACTACTTGGAAGTGGGCTATTATGAATTCAAATTAATTTCAGCTTAGCAAGAAGAGACGCAAAAAGGACAGAAGTCAAATGTCTATTCCAACAGTTAAATTTCATACAACACAATCAGGTCCTCTTTTAAACCGTCATTAAATTTTACATCCTAAAACGATTTTATAAAGACGAGTGCAAGTATTCAACTCTGTCAGTGTCTAAATGTCAAAACCAAGTGTAAATGTTACTGTTTGCCCTGTGTTTCTAGATACCGCTGTGCTGCTGTAAGTGTGTCCTGTAAGTCCTGGTATTTTGCCAGCTTGCAGGCTTCCTCTAGTTTGGCCCAGCGGTAATCCTGGTGTTCGTTTGAGAGAATGACCTGTGTGCTTGGGTCACGGAGCTCAGCCAACCAGTAGAGGACCTCTTTGTCCTTTCCACGGACCTGATAGTGCAACCTCTGCAGGAAGCCATCGACCATACGAAGGTGATCTTTACGTAAACCCGCTTCTTCCTGTGTCTCTCTCAAGGCGGTGGTTAAGTCGTCCTCTCCAGGATCAACATGACCTTATGGGGGGAGGATAATGTTATTCTTTTAGTAACAATACTAAGAAATTGAAACCACATACACTACCAGTAAAAAGTTTTTGAACTTTTTAAGTTTTTTTTTTTTTTTTAAACGTCTCTTCTGCTTACCAAGCCTGCATTTATTTGATCCAAAATACAGTAAAATCAGTAATATTGTGAAATATTTTTACTATTTTTATTTTAATATTATAAAATATTTGTAAAATAACAGTTTTCTGTTTAAATATAAACAGAAAAATAAAAAAATTATAATTTTTTTTTTTAAAGTTGACATAATTAAGAAAAAAAAGTTGAAATTATGATTTTAAGTCGTAATTACAAGATAGTCGAAATTATGACTTCTAAAAACAAACTTTTTATCTCATAATTTAAACAGTTTTCTGTTTAAATATAGTTTAAAATGTACTTTATTACTTTATGTACTGTGATCAAAGCTAAATTTTAAGCATCATTACTCCAGTTGATTTGCTGTTCAAACATTTATTATTCTATTTATTATTATTATCAATATTTAAAACATTTGAGTGCATTTTTTTCACCAAAGAAACCTAAAAAATTATATTCAGCTGTTTTCATCATAATAATAATACATGTTTTTTGAGCAGCAAAACAATATTAGAATGGTTCATGTGATCGGAGTAATGATGCTAAAATTGCTTTGAAATCACAGGAATAAATTACATCTTAAAATCTATTCAAATAGAAAACGGTTATTTTAAATAGTAAAAATATATCAAAATTTTACTGTTTTTGCTGTACGTTGGATCAAATAAATGCAGGCTTAGTGAGCAGAAGTTAAAAAAAATTTAAAATCTTACTGTTCAGAAACTGACTGATAGTGTATCTTCAACTGATTTGCTGTTGTTAGGTCATGTGATTTAACTATCAGTATGTGTTGCAGCTGTGGTTGTGATTTTTAGTTTATCAATGTTTTACACACTCATTTTCTGTGTGTAGAAATAAGCAATATGTTGAAAACAAGCTACAATATTCTTTTGAATTGTCAGGACTAAAGGTAGAGCTTGTGGTTTAAAGAGACATTGACATTCAAATGAGTTTAACACAGTAAAAGGATCATGAGAAGCTGTGAGATGCACCTTTGGGTGGGGTCCAGTGGTGTTCTCCATAGGATGTCTGTAGCAGCAGGTACTCTATATTATCAGGGGGAGGTTGCTGGGCCAAACGCCGGAAAATGACAAATCCACACGCCCTCAATGCCATAACCTGGAAATACAGAGTCAAGTAAAGCACATGCAACAGTGTATTATAGTTTAAATAAAATATTTTGCTTTCTAAATTTAAAAAGATTAAATGATACATGTCTGTGAAGTACAAGCAAAAGCTCATGTCTTTATTAAACTGATACTTTAAAAGTTTACATACATTTGATTTTTAATACTGTGTTGTTACCTGAATGATTCAGTCTTTTTCTTTTTGTTTAGTGATAGTTGTTCATGAGTCCCATGTTTGTCCTGAACAGTTCAGAAAAATCCTTCAGGTCCCACAGATTATTTGGTTTTTCAGCATTTTTGTGTATTTGAATCTTTACAGAAGGTTCGAACACTCACTGATGCTCCAGAAGAAAAAACAATGCATTAAGAGCAAGGGGGTGAAAACTTTTTGAATTTGAAAATGAGGGTAAATTTAACTTATTTTGTCTTCTGTGAAACACAAGTATCTTCTGTAGCTTCTGAAGGGCAGCGCTAAAAGAAAAAGAAAAAATATTTAGGCAAAATAAAAATGTAATTCTTTATTATGTTCAAAAGTTTACACCCCCTGGCTCTTAATGCATCGTTTTTCCTTCTGAAGCATCAGTGATTGTTTGAACCTTCTGTAATAGTTGCGTATGAGTCCCTCAGTTGTCCACAGTGTGAAAAGATGGATCTCAAAATCATACAGTCATTGTTGGAAAGGGTTCAAATACACAAAAATGCTGGAAAATCAAAGAATTTGTGGAACCTAAAAGATTTGTTTCTGAAGAACAGTGGGTTGTTCAAGTGATCAGGACAAACAAGGAACTCATAAACAGCTATCACTAAAAAAACAAGCCTTGTAACAACACAGTATTAAGAATCAAGTGTATGTAAACTTTACATTTTTATTATGTAACTATTATTTTCTCTTGTGGACTGTATGTAAATGTATTTTATGTGAAATATCCTATTCAGGTCAGTACTAAATAAAAATTAACATGCATTTTGTATGATCTCTCTTATTTTAGTAAAATAATTAACATTTTGCAGATTCTGCAAGGTGTATGTAAACTTTTGACTTCTAGTGACATCTGAAGAGCCAAAAAACTACCTGAAACTACTCTTTTATTCCTTGATTTGTAGAAACCCTGCTGAGAAAACCATTTTAAACTAGATCTGTTTGCTGGTTTTAAGTGAGTTTCAAAGTCAACTTTACTGTCATTTTTAACATGACTGAATGAAAAACGAAAGAGTCCTTCAGGAAACAACATTACACAGTTTGGGCTTCAGACTTGTAAACCACCTAATTTAAGATGGTTTTCCCACAGGAAATGTAAACTAGAAGTCTCCTGAATGCATTTTAAGTCCTTTAAATACAAATTGTGGGTTGTAAACACTACTTAATGAAACTGGACTCGCTTATGTGCAACGTTAACATGCCTGTATTTCCTATTCTTAGACAAGATAGCAGGCTAACACCATTCATTAGCCACTCTTAAGCTATCGCTTAAGATAAAAACATTTCACTTACGTCTAGCTGGTAACTGAATGCCTCTTTTTGTTTAAAATGGATGCGACATAACCTGGCACATTAATAAGCAAATTTCACATGGAAAAGAGCTTCGTATGCTAGCTACTTCTGTTTTGACGGCGCAGCTGCGTAGGTGCAGCGTACAGCTGATGTTCAAGAATACGTACTGAGAGTCGATTTCTGATTGGTTGCCTCAGTGGTAATTTAAATAATAGAAGTCTATCTTTAATTGTTTGTTATAACAGATATAAAAAGTTATTTGATGGAGAGGATTTTTTAAATATAAAAACAAAGGTGTTAAAATTATTATTTTGGAATAAAATGATATTACGCGCAGTCCTGATGGATATAAAGGCAAATTACAATTATGTCCAACTTTTTAAAACGTCCCTTTTGATATCATAGAAATTGCAGTGTATTTATCTGTCAGTTAGTAGTGTGTCATTGAGTTTTTACATTACACAATGATAATGTTAAACGCACTGAAGGGGTGCTGATCTGAGGGACTGATAGGGCTGAAGGCAGCAGCCGGTGTGCTTGAGATAACGCGATCCTCTGCAGACGACTAGAACAAACTTAAACCATAACGTTACACGACGCACGTTTCACAAGATTCACAACGAACGGGAGCACGACAAGGTAAAAAAAACTGCTTAAAATATTTGCTCAGTGACCTCCATTTATGTTCAAATGTTCAAAAGTTAAAACGTTAATTTAAAAATGTAAATGATATATTGCAAATATATTTTGATACATGTGTTAAATACTTGAGCATTTTGTCTATGGTAAACTAGTTTGACACGTGACAGGCATATCATAGCTATTTTATCTTGTCATAATAGACTTTTAGTACTATTTTAAAGTAGAAAATACTGTTTATATACAATCATATATTATTAAATTTTAATTCTGTATATTTTATACTATTTTATATTCGTATGGGTTATATAATCTTTTACAAACACTGGCATATGGAATTGTGCCAGTATGCAGGCAACTAGACATATGACATAAATCAAAAGTATATTAAATACAAGTAAAGCATCTACTTTAATTTATTAACTTTTGTGAAAATAAAACGTCATGTCATTCAGTGTAACATATATCCATGTGAAAATGAAATAATATATACTTATTCTGACCTGTTAGTATTAAGACAGGCCTATAAAAAAGAGTAAGGGATCATACTTAATTTTATTATATTTCAAATGATTAAAACTTAAAAATGTAGGTTCCCATTGAATTCTACACACTAGCAGTCAAAAGTTTTTAAATGTTTTTTAAAGAAGTCTCTTCTGCTCACCAAGCCTGCATTTATTTGATCCAAAGTACAGCAAACTTAGACATATTTTTACTATTTTAAATAACTGTTTTCTATTTGAATTATTTTAAAATGTGATTTATTTCTGTGATTTTAAATCTGAATTTTTTGCATCATTACTCCAGTCACATGATCCTTCAGAAATCATTCTAATATTCTGATTTGCTGCTCAAAAACATTATTATTATGTTGAAAACAGCTGAGTAGAATTTGTTCATGTTTCTTTGATGAATAGAAAGTTCAGAAGAACAGCATGTATCTGAAATAGGAAAATTTTACAACATTATAAATGTCTCTATCATCATTTTTTATCAATTTAAAGCATCCTTGCTAAGTAAAAGTATTAATTTATGTAAAAAAAAATATATATATACAAACTCCATGATTTTGAACGGTATAGCGTTATGTTACAATTTTGTTTTATTTCAGATAAATGCTAATCTTTGAATCTTTCTATTCATCAAATTCTGAAAAAAAATGTACTTAACTGTTTTAAATATTGATAATAATAATAATAAAAATATATATATTTCTTGAACAGCAAATCAGCATATTAGAATGATTTCTGAAGGATCATGTGACACTCAAGACTGGAGTAATGATGATGAAAATGTAGCTTTGAAATCACAGGAATAAATTACATTTTAAAATATATTCAAATAGAAAACAGTTATTTTAAATAGTAAAAATATTTCACAATATTACAGTTTTTACTGTATGTTGGACCAAATAAATGCAGGCTTGGTGAGCAAAAGAGACTTCTTTAAGAAACATAAAAAATCTTTCGACTGGTAGTGTATATGGGGACCAGAACCTGTTTGGTTACCCACATTCTTCTTTTGTGTTCAATTTTTGTGTTCATTTCTGGGTGAAACTGGGTGAACTCTCCCTTTAATTCCTACTAACACAACTCACTTTCAAACAAACACCTGCTAAGTTGAACTGAAGAACCAAGAACCGTGCATTTATGTAACTTCAACACCTTAATTTACGTAAATGGTATTCATATAACATTGTATTTATATTTTCACAGAAACCACACCACATCCATGGATAAAAACAAGCCTTCTCGTCTGTATTTTATTGGCAAGAAAGAAGATCTCATTCAGGCCAAGAGAACGACTGTGAATCTGGATGGAAGAGACATTCTTATTATATATCATCAAAGAAAACTTTATGCAATGGACCTGCAGTGTTACCGTGAGTAGCATGAAAAGCGTCTTTGCTTATTTCTCTGCACTAGAGGGAGACAAAGTAGCAGATTTAGCATTTAGGATATGTGCCAAGTACAATTCCAGAGGCAAAAGCCCAGATTCAAAAAGGCATTTCCTCAAGTCAGCTCAGTGCATATGCTTGCTAATGACATTTTTTTTTTGTTCGTACAGATGCTGGCAGTAGTTTAGAGCTTGGAGATATTGAGGTAAAGCCATTGAATTCATTCAGTGATCCATAGATGCATTTGACACACATTGATACCTCTCATGTGAACTCTGACCCCGTTTAATCTTTCATGCGCAGGAAATCCACAACAAGCTCTGTATTGTGTGCCCAAAGCACAAGTATAAGATCACTCTGGCTGAAGGTGAGGGGTTATACAAGGGCACCAACCCTGCAGATGAAGTCCCTACTCCACAGTGGTTTTCCAAAGGCATAAAGCAGAGAGTACACAAAGTGACGGAAGTAGACGAAGACATCTTTGTGACGTTGTCCAAATGCCCCGGGTGGGTTGAGTCAGACTATTATCAGACTGAGAAGGGCAGGGCAGAACTGAGGAAAGCACAGGAGTCGGAGGATGCAGAAGCAGACGTGAATGCAGATGAAGACGTTTAGTCTGGCAGCAACAGTGAGAACGAGAGCTTCGGGGATCCTAAGGGGACTGCATATATTAAGATTGATGATTTCAGAGTCAGTCTGCATGAATGAAACTGCGATTTGACATCATGGATCAAAATAATATCATAGGCCTTTTTTGTGTCATTGCTAGGATCTTTCTACATCTCTATGATTCACAGTGATGCCTGTGCTTCAGCTCAATTTTGTTGGGTTTTGCAAAAAGAATCTCTGGAAAAAATAAAAAATGTGCATTTAAAAAAAATACATTGTAGGAAAATATATATCTACAATTATTTAATTGAGTGTATGTACAGTCGCGGCCAAAAGTTTTGAGAATTACATAAATATTGGAAATTGGAAAAAAGTTGCTGCTTAAGTTTTTTTTTTTTTTTTTTTTGCCTTTATTATGATAGGGCAGATCAGACAGGACAGGAAGCGAAGTGGGAGAGAGATAGGGGGCGGGATTGGGAAAGGTCCTCGAGTCGGGACTCGAACACGGGACGCCCGGAGCGCAACGGCGCTATATGTCGGCGCGCTAACCACACGCCTATCGGCGCCGACTGCTTAAGTTTTTATAATAGCAATTTGCATATACTCCAGAATGTTATGAAGAGTGATCAGATGAATTGCATAGTCCTTCTTTGCCATGAAAATGAACTTAATCCCGAAAAAAAAATTTTCCGGGTGCGTCCAAGAAAGTCCAGCAAGCGCCAGGATCGTCTCCTAAAGAGGATTCAGCTGCGGGATCGGAGTGCTACTAGTGCAGAGCTTGCTCAGGAATGGCAGCAGGCAGGTGTGAGCGCATCTGCACGCACAGTGAGGCCAAGACTTTTGGAAGATGGCCTGGTGTCAAGAAGGGCAGCAAAGAAGCCACTTCTCTCCAAAAAAAACATCAGGGACAGATTGATCTTCTGCAAAAAGTATGGCGAATGGACTGCTGAGGACTGGGACAAAGTCATATTCTCAGATGAAGCCTCTTTCCGATTGTTTGGGGCATCTGGATAAAGGCTTGTCTGGAGAAGAAAAGGTGAGCGCTACCATCAGTCCTGTGTCATGCCAACAGTAAAGCATCCTGAGACCATTAATGTGTGGGGTTGCTTCTCATCCTCGGGAGTGGGCTCACTCACATTTGTGCCCAAAAACACAGCCATGAATAAAGAATGGTACCAAAACACCCTCCAACAGCAACTTCTTCCAACAATCCAACAACAGTTTGGTGAAGAATAATGCATTTTCCAGCACGATGGAGCACCGTGCTATAAGGCAAAAGTGATAACTAAGTGGCTCGGGGACCAAAACGTTGAAATTTTGGGTCCATGGCCTGGATACTCCCCAGATCTTAATCCCATTGAGAACTTGTGGTCAATCCTCAAGAGGCGGGTGGACAAACAAAAACCCACTAATTCTGACAAACTCCAAGAAGTGATTATGAAAGAATGGGCTGCTATCAGTCAGGATTTGGCCCAGAAGTTGATTGAGAGCATGCCCAGTCGAATTGCAGAGGTCCTGAAAAAGAAGGGCCAACACTGCAAATACTGACTCTTTGCATAAATGTCATGTAATTGTCGATAAAAGTAATTATATTTCAGTACATCACAGAAACAACTGAAACAAAGATCTAAAAGCAGTTGAGCAGGAAACTTTGTAAAAACTAATATTTGTGTCATTCTCAAAACTTTTGGCCACGACTGTATATATATATATATATATATATATATATATATATATAAATATATGTATGTGTATATGTGACCCTGGACCACAAAACCAGTCTTAAGTCGCTGGGGTATGTTTGTAGCAATAGCCAAAAATACATTGTATGGGTCAAAATTATTGATTTTTCTTTTATGCCAAAAATCATTAGGAAATTAAGTAAAGATCATGTTCCATGAAGATTTTTTGTAAAATTCCTACTGTAAACATCAAAATGTAATTTTTGTTTAGTAATATGCATTGTTAAGAACTTAATTTGGAGAACTTTAAAGGTGATTTTCTCAGTATTTTGATTTTCAAATAGATGTATCTTGGCCAAATATTGTCCTATCCTAACAAACCATACATCAATAGAAAGCTTATTTATTGAGCTTTCATATGATGTATACATCTCCCTTATGACTGGTTTTGTGGTCCAGGGTCACACACACACACACACACACACACATATATATATATGTGTGTGTGTGTGTGTGTGTGTGTGTGTGTGTGTGTGTGTGTGTGTGTGTGTGTGTGTGTGTGTACACACACAATTTTTTTAAGTAGTCACATTTTTTTTATTTAGCAGATGCTTTTATTCAAAGCAACTTATGCTGCATTTTTAAGCATATTGACATTTTTGTGTCTCCTATAACTTGTTTAGTTTAGCATAAATTTCAGTTAATTATCAAGCTGATTCTTGCACAAACATTTAACTTGGCATTAAATTATTATTTCATAGATGAAATATTCTGAAGAGAGACAGTGGCCATCAACTTTAAGCATAGTAGAAACAGTAAATAGAAAATTGCAGAAATTAGAGTCATGGCATACATTATGTCATTCTCAGACTGTCAATAATGATTTATTTGGCTCCTGTGTGCCAAGCAATCCTTCACAATTGTGCAGTTATGTGAGGGCCATAGTTGGAATGGCTGTAAAATACAGCTTAGTTTGTACAGTTGAAGTCAAAAGTTTACATACACCCTGCAGAATCTGCTAATTATTTTACCAAAATAAGAGGGATCATACAAAATGCATGTTATTTTTTATTTAGTGCTGACCTGAATAAGATTTCACATATAGTCCACAAAAGAAAATAATAGTTTAATTCATAAAAAGGCCCTGTTCAAAAGTTTACATACACTTGATTCTTAATACTGTGTTGTTACCTGGATGATCCACAACTGTTTTCTTTTCTTTGTTTGTTTGTTTAGTGATAGTTGTTTATGAGTACCTTGTTTGTCCTGAACAGTTCAACTGTCCACTGTTCTACATAAAAACCCTTTAGGTCCCACAAATTCTTTGATTTTCCAGCATTTTTGTGTATTTGAATCCTTTCCAACAATGACTGTATGATTTTGAGATCCATCTTAGGACAACTGAGGACCATATGCAACTATTACAGAAGGTTCAAATGCTCACTGATGCTTCAGAAGGAAAAACAATGCATTAAGAGCCAGGGGGTGAATGAGGATCTGTACATTTTTCTTGTTTTGCCTAAATCTCATATCTTTTTCATTTAGTACTGCCTTTCAGAAGCTACAGAAGATACTTACATGTTTTCCAAAAGACAAAATAAGTGAAATTTAGCCTGATCTTCAAATTCTAAAAGTTTTCCCACCCGGCTATTAATGCATTGTGTTTCCTTCTGAAGCATCAGTGAGCATTTGAACCTTCTGTAATAGTTGCATATGAGTCCCTTAGTTGTCCTCGGTGTGAAAAGATCTCAAAATCATACAGTCATTGTTGGAAAGGGTTCAAATACACAGAAATGCTGAAAAAACTAAGAATTTGTGGAACCTGAAGGATTTTTCTAAAGAACAGCGGGCGGTTTAGGACAAACAAGGACTAAATAACTAACACTAAAAAAACACAACTGTGGATCATTCAGGTAACAATACAGTATTAAAAATCAAGCATATGTAAACTTTTGAACAGGGTCATTTTTTTAAATGTATCTATTATTTTCTCTTGTGGACTATATGTAAATGTATTTCATGTGAAATATCTTAGTCAGGTCAGTACTAACTTTTGACTTCAACTGTATATGTTGTTTAATTAGTAAGTCTCTTATGCTCTCCAAGGCTGTTTTTTTTTAATCATAAACACAGTAAAAACAGTAATATTGTGAAATATCATTACAGTTTTTCGAACTATTTTCTAATTTAATCGATTTTAACATCTATTTTTAACATGTAATTTATTCCTGTGACGCAAAGCTGAATTTTCAGCATAATTGCACCTTTTAGTCTTTAGTGTCACATGATCCTTTAGAAATCATACTAATATGCTTTTTTGCTATTTAAGTAACTTTCTTATTATTATCAATGTTGAAAACAGTTGTGCTGCTTAATATTTCTGTTCTGTGATACATTTTTGGTTAATAATGCCATCGCATTAAGTGTTATAACAAGTTTATCCACACAGCAGTCTGCTGAGTATGTGAAATTTATTAAACGATCCAGAATTATCGATTATGAATATATATTTAGCTGAGAGCAGAATCTCTAATAGACTCAAACGGTGCATGCTAGTTTATGACCCATGTTTATCTCTTACTCTTGGAACAAAGAAAGGCCAAGAAAAAACTTTGATAAGCATCTTGACTGCAGTTACTGTTTACGGACTAAACAAAAAAAAAAGTCCCAAAGCTCGAAGGTACAGTTACTGTAATGTAATATCCTCTCTAAACAGGGCCTGTTGTCATTTAATGGCTCTGAATGGACTGCTCTTCTCGTTCACATTGAGGAATAATGTGCGTAGCTTGTATAAGATCAGAAGTTAAGACTTCCCTGTGGAGCGGTTGTGATCTCTGGGCCAAGAATGAACACGAGGGGCACGTGATAGTGCATTGGAGTAGAAATAAGATTCTGCATGTCAGATGACCTACAGTAACCCATCCTGCCCTTTAAAAACAAATGTTCTTAATGGTACGCCAACCAAGCAGCCCTAAAATAGCATATACACCTCTCAGCGGTGCTGGTAAAATGTATTATTTATTTCAGCCTGTTGACAAACAGAAATAGTTACTTTTAGCTTGTAGAACAGATTGGACAGGCAGGATAAATCCAAAGATACAGTCCTGCATTAGGAAAAACAATTCTCCTGGTTTGCAAAAAAAATGACAAAAGGCCTAATATTACCTAATTTGATGAATTTCCATCATGTATCCACCTTATTTTTGCCATGAGAGCAGGCACATTCATTTGTAAATTTTATGGGTCTGGCTTCTGGTTTCTTCCGTGTACAACTATTTTTAGCTGTACAAAACAGCTTGTTTTGCTGTGATATTGCAAATTGGTGTGTCTTGCCATATTATTTTAATGTATTATCTAAATTATGAACACATTTGTAGTGCAAACAGTCTTACCGTTTACTGCATGTCTTATTTCCCCATAGCGGCTAATGAACCGGAAGCCTTACTTTCGCGTTGAAGAAGAATAAGGTGGGGTTGTTCAGTGAAGATGAAAAATGAAGATTTTTCAAATTACAATTAGCTAGAATGCACTTTAAAGCAACTGTGAGTAGTTTGGGGGTATTTTTTACTGGTATGTATACCGCTTTGGAGCCCCCTTAAGTTAAGTGTCGTATATACGGTTGTCAGGTTTTCACAACAGAATTGCCACTTAAAACTAGCCAACGTTTTGGGGCATCCCCCGGTTAAAATCGCGTTCAGGGGAGTAAAAACTTAATTATTTGGCGGGGTTCCCCTGGTAAAATTCTCATTCCATAGACTAAATATCACGTTGTCGTTTCAATTTAGCCCAATTTCGCGGAAAAAACGCAGACTTGGCAACACTGGCTATTAAGCAATCCGCACTTCCCCGCTCATCAAAAGGTTTTAATGACAAATAGCCTACGACAAAAAAGACGAAATACTTCACATAAACAAAAGTTTTTAAATACATAAGCCCAAATTTAGCTCTATCCCTGTTTTTTCCCCGTATTTTACTGATAAAATAAAAAGAGACTTTTTACCTCATGATTCTATTGTTGCAGTTGTGAATTTATATCTTACACCGACTTTACTTCTCAGAGATTATATTTTACAATTCTAAAAAAAATGAATTTCTCAAAAATTTTTTGATGAAATATAAATTCAGAATTGCAAGAAAAAAGTCATAAATCGCAATTACCTTTTTATTTTTTAATCCCGCGGCAGAAACAAGCTTCCATGTAACTGTAACCTTGAAATATTAGATTAGGGGTAAAATAATGTCTTCAGAATCATTCATAACAATATTTAAAATGATCAGAGCAAGACAGGAATTTGTGAGTTATTCTGGTGATTAGGGGACAATACAAGGCTTCTTCACCTTACGAATTGTTCTCAAAAGCAAAATTGCTACAAAATGCACATATCCCTGTTGAAAAAAACAGCATATGCTGGTTAGGTAGGTTTTGATGCTGGTATGCTGGTTTAAGATGGTCCTTTGCTGGTTTATGCTGCAAGGACCAGCATAAACCAGCAAAGGACCAGCATAAACCAGCTAAAACCAACATCCCAGCATCAAAACCTACCTAGCCAGCATATGCTGTTTTTTCAACAGGGATTTTGTGAGAAAATATGACGTGACAGAGCAAAACAGCCACTATTTTTTAAATCAGCAGCACCTCAAAATCAGCAGGACGGCTTAATGAGTGAATTCTGGAAGTTCTGGGAATACTATATTTAAAGTAGCCTACATCCCACTAGGCCAGTAATACAACATAATTACACCTCTATACTTGTATCCCAGAATTCAGTAATCTTCCTGAGTATAATGATGAAAGCTTGTCTTTGAGTTAAACGTCGATGGATGTGGGATTATATTAGACCTGTTATATGGATAAAAAGCTTGTTGTGGTAGAATTAAAATAATCCTTTCAGTAGATCGGGACAGCATGACTGACGGAAATAAGGTGGAATGGGAGCTTTGATTCGCTGCGGCTCAGGAGAGATGATGCTATTTTGGTGATCTCAGAGGAGGATCTGAAGGGTGCTAAGGCTTTTTGATGTCATATTGTGGCAAACAAGGCAAATTAAAATATACACAACACTTGGCTAAAAATAGAAGTGTCAGATTTACTGAAGTAATAGCTTGTTTGTGAATGCCATGTATGAGTGGAAAGAATAATAGCTTTTATTCTTTGCAGATTAGGTTATAGGGTCAAATGCTATTTTTAAACAGCATTTTCAGCATCAATACATTGCCTCAAGCACTTCTGTACAGAACCAGTGGCTCACTATAGGGGCTCACTAGGGGGCCTCAGTAAACTAAAGAAGTTTTAAAGATAAAAAAAATTCAGAGATATCTACTCTTTCAAAAACAGCCGGGGGGTGAAAACTTTTTGAATTTGAAGATCATGGTAAATTTAATCTATTTTGTCTTCTGGGAAACATGTAACTATCTTCTGTAGCCTTTGAAGGGCAGTACTAAATGAAAAAAATATGATATTTAGGCAAATTAAGAAAAATGTACACATCTCCATTCTGTTCAAAAGTTTTCACACCCTGACTCTTAATGCATTGTTTTTCCTTCTGGAGCATCAGTGAGAGTTTGAACTTTTTGTATTAGTTGTATATGAGCCTCTCAGTTGTCCTCAGTATGAAAAGATAGATCATAAAATAGTACAGTGATTGTTGGAAAGGGTTCAAATACACAAAAATGCTGGAAAACCAAAAAATTTGTGGAACCTGAAGGATTTTTCTCAAAAACAGCAGTCAGTTTCGGTGTTCAGGACAAACAAGGGACTCATAAACAACTATCACTAAACAACAAACACAGTTGTGATCATTCAGGTAAGAACACAGTATCAAGAATCAAGGGGATGTAAACTTTTGAACAGGGTCATTTTTATAAATTCAACTATATGTGAACATCTTTTATGTGAAATATCTTATTCGGGTTAGTACTAATTTAACAATAACATGCATTTTGTATAATTCCTCTTATTTTGGTAAAATAATTAAAAATAAATAAATAAAATAAAGTGAAAATTCAGCTTTGCCATCACCGGAATAAATTACATTTTAAAATGCATTCATATAGAAAACTGTAATAATATTTCACAGTGTTAATGTTTTTTATTACAGTTTTTGATCAAATAAATGCAGCCTTGTTTCAAAAACGTAAAAAAACTCACAGTCTGAAAGAAAACAGCAACCTCCATCTCAAGCAGTGCACAAATAAAGATTGTAATCAATGTTTATTTGTTCGTATCATGCAATAAATGGTTTTTATTATCACTGCAACCTTTTATTAGAGGATCGGTGTCTTAAAAGGCCATAATATAGTAGGTCAATACATGCGTCCCACTTGCATCATGCAGCAGTGTCAGCATGCAGCATGTCTAATTACTGGTGCTTGTGAAAACAAAGCATAAATATTGTTATCTCACACCCAATGGTCTCTGGTTGCCCCCAGGGGACCCTGTCTAGCCTCAGCTGTGGCATGGTGGTGGGCTCTTTTGACTTTGGCTAGGGTACTGAAGGACTGTGGGGGCTCCCAGGAGCCCAAAGCCGAGGTGTTTTGCACCAGCGAGCGCCATATTCTACAGAAAATCTGTCTGTAGTTGGTTGACTGAGCTTGCACTGAGACTGCATTTTTATTTGTTGGGAATACCAGATAAAGACTCTTTCATATCACGTATTAATGACTGAAAGTGCCATTGGTTTGAACAGACATAACAGCAGAGGCACAGCACTAAGAACACGACCAGCCTGTGTGCGCAGCCCATGTGTGCAGTGTGGACAGCAAGTGTCCACATCCGTCCGATCGTTTGCTGAGTCAGGAGGCACCCACTCGCGGTGCTCTTTCGTGTTTTCCTCTATATTCTTATCTCATTGACCCATGAGCTTTGACGTTATGCTCAAGTGACGTCTGGTTTCAGGGCTCGGATCGTGCCATGCGTCCCGGGAAGCGCCGGATCACTGTTTCGGTGGAGTATGAACTTGTTTCCTCTAGCGCAGGATCCACTGGATCGTTTCTGCCTGGATGTGTGTGTTTACAGACGGATCGTCGCGCAGCTGACACTCTTTCACTTTTCAAGCGCGTGTTTAATGAATGAACCGTTCGCTTTTACATTCTGCTGAGGGATTGTACCGTGTCCGACCTTCATTGCGGAAAACAGCCGGAGACTGATGTGAAAGCCCGCCGCTGAAGTACGTGCTCCCCGAGCCTTGATCCAGCGGAAGGTTGTAGTGATCATGTAAGTATACATATGATTCTTGCTTTGCCATGCCCTAATAGCGCAAAATTGACAGTTATGTTACTGTACCATGACATAAATATCAATGCACTAACTGGGCACTGACACATTGACATGTGCACGTATGGGCTGCATGTGCAATAACAACACCACCACT